>NC_092324.1:5454545-5757575 GCF_036785885.1 Coffea arabica | reverse complement strand
GAACCCAAGACAATGAACTATCAGTTAAATAATTCCAGATAGGGCCCAGAAGAACTGGAAAGGTAACTATTGGCAACAAATTACTGATAGCCCAATGTCAAAGATTTAAGTTACCACGTGACATCGGATTGGAATAACAATATCACTATGGAATTAGCAACTGCATCAAAGACAATCTCTTCTAACATGAGCATAAAAAACAAAATAAAAAAAAAACCTGTACAACATACTCACTTCTCTACACCCAAATTTTATTTTACCGGTTGGTTTTTGAATAGAAAACAAAATGTCACTGTGTTTAGAAGATGCCATCTTATGATTACATGGCATCCCAACTCCCCACCATCATCCATAACAATCAGATGCCCACTTAGGACAACAAGTTTCTTGCTGGAAGCCTTGCCTAAATTGTATAAATAGACTGCCAAAACTTCCAGCTCAGAACACTCTGCACCCATACACTCAAAAGGTGCCACCACTAGAGCGTAGTCACAAGGAAATACATAGCATTTCTCAAAATGGCAAACCTACACAAAGCTATAAATAGAGTGCAGAAAAAAAAATAGAGAACACAGTGTATTACCTAACCAACAATCCCAAAAAAATATTGCAGTACATAAATATTCTTAAAACAGGGAGGGGAACAAGAAAAAAGCATCAGCAGCAGTCAACTAGGTTGCACAACCATCAGTGAGCAAGTTCAAGCAACACCAAGCGTCAGTGAAACTAACTAATTTAGTGGAATCGATAAAGAATGAATATAGTCTAAATCACTAGGTATACTACATGAGAGGTGATATGCATCATCTGCTGTATAGAGGTAGCAGAGTATTAGAATTGGAAGTTACCAAAGAACAAATACAACTAAATAGTACCAACCAGATATGTAAATACTAGATGCAAAAGAGAAATAAATTACTCTGCAATGAAGCTTGAGTGATGATTAGAGGATCATTTTGAATAATCCCTTCTTTATTCACCATCCTTAATGCATTCGAAACTTCACCAAACTGCAGGACCACTTGCTCTGTAAGAGCTAGTATATTTTCATGAGCTGATGTCTCCTGTGAAAAAATTGATCAAATTTAAAGGTCACAACTGACACTTCAAACCCAGTATTACACTCAAACAAAGACGTACCAACATTAATACCATTGGAAAACAATCTCAAGCTTTCAGACTTTAAACCCATCTTCTGACTCTGATGTTTAAACTTCTAAAGAAGAAACAGACAGAATTCCATAAGGTACTATACACATTCAACCATATCTTTACCATTTTCATTGATTTTACAAAGAGAAAGGGAACGACAAAAGGAAAGAAATTATTTCCATTACATGATTCCACACATTAATCAAATTTTAGGTTAGGTATTGTCATTCAAAAATTCAACTAACTCGAATTTCCAGATTCAGGCATTCCTTATTTAAGGCAATATCCTATTCCTTAAAATCATAGCCAAGAAAAATGCTTTCCCTTACATTTACTTTCTTCCCCACAAGAAATCTCAAGTTCCAGAACCTAAATGCAGCCATAGAAAACTGACCATATTCGCAGAACCAAAAACTCGAGAAAATGACAATAAAACAATTTCCTAAGAAAAGATGCATGGGAAAACCATAAGAGGCTTTAAAGAAAGGCACAACAAAGGAAATGCATAAACAGAACGACCAAGATAATTGAAGCCCCCGAACCCAATTCTTTCTCCTATCAGATCAAAATGAAACAGACAAAGAAATAGATGAAAATCAAATTACTCCCTAAACCCGTCCAACAATGCCTTCTTATGCAGGAAAAGAAATTCACAACCTAGTTAAAAGTTGACAATTTTTTTTTTTTTGTAAATACAACCTAATAAAAGCCCATTTTTCACCCCAAAAAAAAAAGGGGTCCCAATCCCGAATCGACCAAAATTCTATTGCCATTACTTTCTGTGTTCTCCAAAGTAAAAACCCAGCACGGATGTATTAGATTAAACCTAAATGACAATCCTAACTAAAAAAAAAAAAAGAGGAAAATAAAACGCAAAATTCTTGATAATATAGCAATACAGGTTACACCTTAAAACCCACATAAATAAAGATACTTATTTGTATGTAGAGCTCAAAACGCTAACATTTAACATTTCAAGAGAGGTTTACAAAAGTACAGACAACAAAAAAAATCAAATCAAAACAAAATCATAATATTTCACCATAAAACTATTCACAAAGCGAAAGGTTTAACCGGGACTTACCATAGCAGTGGATCGAAACAAGCCGAGAACTTGAAGAATTTCCGAACCGTAGTTTTGCCTTTTTCCTATTGGGACAGAGAATTTTCAGTTTTGGTGTTTGGTAGCCGACTTCTATTTTCTTGTTCTCGCTGGGTGCTCCTCTTTAAATACCAGGCGTTTGCCGACTTCACCAAAACTTGCCGCTGTTTTCCTAATTTAATTTTAATACTACTGGTGAGACGTGGAATCCTGGATTGGACCATAGGAAGAGAAAAAAAAAAATGGAGTGCACTACGTATCGGTTCTTGACGGTTGAACCAACTTAAAATTATCAGATCAGACCAAACCGCTTTTTGGTTTTTTATCAGTTTTGTCAATTGACTTTTACTGATTAAACAAACCTAATCCCAGAACTAACCTCAAAAGCCAGCAACTCTTGAGTCAGTCCCAGGGACTTATCTACCCAACTAACCCAACCCCCAACCCCGATGTGGGACTAGAATACCCTGAGAAACCCTGCTACTAGAAGTGTACTAACCCCCAAGTTATCTCAGAAAGGTACTTCGTCTTTTATCAGTTTTGTCAATTGACTTTTGCTGATTAAATAAACCTAATCCCAGAACTAACCTCAAAAGCCGGCAACTCTTGAGGCAGTCCCAGGGACTTATCTACCCAACTAACCCAACCCCCAACCCCGATGCGGGACTAGAATACCCTGAGAAACCCTGCTACTAGAAGTGTACTAACCCCCAAGTTATCTCGCTTTTTGGTGAAAGGTATAAATGGGAGGTCCCGAATCCAGAATTTCACTCCTCATCCCGATTATATGATTTAAGGTGGAACTAATGAAACATAATATTCCATTTGAATAAAATTCATTTTTAATACTTTATATAATTTGCCTCAAGTATGAAAGTATAAAATTTGTATGTAAATATTAATTTGCCTTAAGTATGAAAGTATAAAATTTGTATATAAATATTAATTTTAAACTTATTTAAAAGATTAAATGATATATTAGGCTTTTTTGGCCCACCTATTAATTAGTCTAAGGTCAACAAATTTCTTTTGATCATGTTTTTTGAAGTATTGATAATTCTTTTTTCAAAATAAAGTCATTAAATTTAGTCGAGTTTGGTGATTCAAGCTATTGTATCAGTAAATTGGCCACCAAACAAAACCCATTTGACTGGTTGGAGGGATGGGATTAGATTGAGTTCGGAGAAATCTAGTGGATCTTTCTTTGTGAACCAAAATTTATACATTTGTTAGTTGTCATTTCCCTCTTGACATGCACAACAAATTTACATTCAAATTAGGATGATTATGTTCACTATATGGGAAAACAAACTATTTTGTGCTTTCAAAAATAAAGTGGGTAAAAGGAACATTTTATTTTAATATTACATAGTTGTAATTTTAATAACTATCTCCTTATTAATCACATCTAATTTAATTTAGCTTGAACTAGGAGGTCCCTAATCTCCAAAAACACATTTGCTACTGGGAAATACCTAAAAGAAAGCGTGACAAGTAACGACGTCTTTTCCTTCTCTCTCCCCATTCTGAGAAATAGCATGTCTTAATCAAATCAATGTTAATCTTATTTAGAAATTTAAATGGTAGAATAAGCTCTTTCACCCACCGTTGACTAGTCTAAGATGAACAAATTTCTTATGACCATGTCTTCCAAAATATTTTTAGAGTAAATCTTATATACATTGACAATGTATATACTATCACAGTTGGATGTATGATAGATATATAGAATTTAGATTTTAAATTTAAATTCGGATTATATATCATGCATTAATAGTATAAGTATATACACTATTAATGTATAGAATATTAATCCATATTTTTGTTGACAATTTTTTATTTTTCTTCAACATGTGGTGATTAAGTGTAGCCAAATTTGGCCATTCAATCTACGGGGTCCTCTGTCCACTATATCTGTCCATTTTTTCTATCCAATGCAAAATTACGTAGTTTCACTTACTAATTCCAAAGTAGAAGACTATGGGTACAATTAGAATATTATTGAATTGAAACCCATTTACCAAACACCTCCTAAATATGCATTCAATGTTATACGTCATATCAGCGGTATTAATGAGTGGAACTACATAGTTTTGCCTTGAATAGAAAAAAATGGACAAATATGATGGACAGAGGACCCGTCTGCAATATATTGGCTAGACCAAACCCACTCCTCTTGCAAGTTGGACAGGCCAAAGTAAGAATCCGATCTAGTTTCGAGAATTCTAATGGATCTTTGTTTGTGAACCGAAATCTATCCGTTTGCCACTTCATACATGACATCTTACTACTACTGGGCTAATTATAAATTCAGATTAGTTGTCAAACAATCAACGTGGCAGTATATATATATATATATATATATATATATATATATATATATATATATATATATATATATATATATATATATATTATCATTCATCATTTATCTACTCTACTCTTACTCTAGGGGAAGCTCAACTAGATCTATAGGGGAGCCAACGGAGACTGAACCATCATCAGACAAAAAGAGTGCACTACGCACTCAAATGAATTTGAGGAAACCACATATTGTGGCTAATTATGGGAGGCAAAGTTTGAATCTTTGACTGCCCACCCACCAAAACTTAAAGTTTTTTGTGGTGGCCATCAGCCCATATACTATCAATATATATACTATTGATATATATATATATACACTAGTGATTTATACTATCAATATAAACAAGATTAATGCTTAGACATATCTCCTTAAGAACTATATTTCTCAATATAAATTGTAAATGTCATGAAAGTAGATATTGTTTAATAAAATTGATGACTTGCCCCCAGAATATTCAGTAAATAGAAACCAAACAAAGATTTGGAGTTAATAACACATTGGCTTGTAAGATTGTTCAAGCGTTTTTTTTCCCTTAAAAAAATTTCGTTCAAAATTAACAGAAATAAGCAATTGAGATAACTTTTGTTAAAAGGATAGTCAAAGATAAATTACTAATCGGTAAACAAAAGGAATTCCCCAAAAAAAAAAAAAAAAGAACAGTAATGGACCCATTTCCCATCCAAGTGATCCAACAATTGGACAAATTTTAAAAATGCACAGGCCCGGCCCAGCCAACCTACACTTAACCAGTGTATTAAATAGTAAACCAAACGGCTCAAAATTGCAGAGAAGCCGATCTTTACATTTTCTTGCAAGTTCTGTTGCTCAGAAATTTGCAGGTTTTTTGTGAATTTTTTTGGCTGAAGAAGACGAAGAGCATGGGAAAGCCGAAGAAACCATCAAGACCAGCAACATCAACTACAAATAACACTGCAGATGAGGAATTACACGGAGCAGCTCGATCGGGGGACCTGGAGGCTGTTCAGGGAATATGCAGCACCAATCCTCTTGCCATCAATTCCAGAGACAAGCACTCCCGCACCCCGTATCCTCCTCTTCCTTCTCCTTAAAACTCCATTTACGTTTTCTGTTGTTTTCTATGGCTTTTTTGTTTAGTTTTATGAAGTTGGATGTTTCTTTTCTGTATCATTTGTTTTGCAATTTGTTTCTTGGCAAAATTGAAGTGGGTTTTTCTTAGAATCATTAGTAAAGGTTGGTTTAATTTGGTTTGGTTGTTTTTTTTTTCGTTTCCCCTAGTAAGTTGCGCGATAATTGGGTTTTACTGAATAGCCTTTTTGGTGGAGCATGAAGTTTTAGGTTTTGATGTCAGCTGTTAAGCTATGGAATTTGACATGAGTATTTGAAATTAGCAAAATTAAGAATGAAGAACATACATTAGATAGTGTAATCCCAGTTTGGTATGTGATGGATTGGAATGAGGGAGTTGGTTTTTTGTCTGAGGAAAGGTGATTGAACGGAGAACTAGGGCTTGAATTAGTGTGATGCAAGTTCAAATTCTTTGTTTATTTGCCAGTATGCTAACACGGTTTGGTTTGATGTTTCCTCGGTGACCTATCAATGTGATGAAAATTTAGGGGGACAAAACCTCTAATAGCTGATGCTTCAGGACCCCAGAAGATTTAGAATTGTTTGGGTTGTGAATTTCAGTCTGCATTGATTGCCATTTGTAAAATTGTCTTGATGATTCAAACATCAAAGGCTTACTTCTGATTTTGTTTTAGCACTAATTCCATGTTGCAACCTTAATGTTTTCTTCCCCGTCTGATGAGATGATAGTGTTCCTGTCCATAACTGTCGCTGCCAAATATATTTCAAGAGCAGATTGGATATCAGATTGATGTATGTTGAGAAATCCAACCAGGACATTTAGAAACATCAAGTTTCTTTCTTTTGTGTGAAATTATTTATCTTCATGTTCTCCTGTGAGGCTTATGATTTTACCAAATTAAGAATTTTATTTGACTCCACTGAATGTTTCAGCAATATTAAATGATTCCAGTTTAGGGTATTATTTTTAGTTTTGGCACAATCCAGGAAGCTAACTTGATATTTAATTGATCAAGCAATAAGCTAAGCACTAATATATGTGGTTTGTTGTGTTAGACTCTACAACAAGTTGGTTTCAGATGTCTTCTACAGAGGCTATCCTATGCAGTATAAGATTGTGTTTTCCATTCCCATTTTCTTTGGGTATAATTAGATGATAATGATTGCAAAGTCATCACCTGTTCTTTTGAAACCTAGTAGCGTGAGAGAAAAAAAGTATAGTTGAGCCTCTTTCATTCAAGCATGCTTGCTTTCTTCATTCCTCTTTAATCTGTACTGCAGATAAGTAGTTTTCCAGAAAATAGAGCATCCTAGAAATCCTCTTCTTTGGTTTTTGATTTTAAGTAATTTTATTGAATTGGGCCTGACTCAGTATTTCAGTTTAGTTCTGTTCACATATCAAAAGGATTTCCAAAAGTTGATGTGCTTATTTTCCTGTTTGATATTTTGGTATTTGCAAGCTGCCAGAAGCACGTGTTTTCGCCGAGAACAAAAGATCACACTTGACTGAAATTTTGAAAAATCAGGACATAAAGTTTTAAACTATAGTAACTAGAAGTTTCATGCAAGTTTACTTGAAGGCTCCTGACAATACTGACATTATCAATCGGTGCGTGGGGTGGAGGATGAAGAATTTTTCAGAAAACAAAGTTACAGAAGTTGAGAATTATAATAACCTTTCCTTGTCCACAGAATCAACGTGTTGAGGCTCGTTTAATTTTTATTACAGAGCTTTATGCTTTATCTGCAACATTTTTTAAGAATGTGATCTTAAATGATAATATCAGTCAGTGATGCTCATCCAGAGATATCAAGAGGAATACCATTCGAGCCTTTTTTTTTGGGATTAATATATACGAGAAACAGGGAACAAACACTGCCTTTCAGCTATTTACATCATTTCTCAGCACTACATGTGGATACTGTGACTTTTCTGTCTGTGTATTCCTTGAGGAACATTGAGTTTAGACTTCATCTAGCGGCTTGGTCTGGGCAAACAAAGATAGTGGAATATCTCTGCAAAAAGGCTGATGTTGGAGCTGCTGCAATGGATGATATGGGTGCCGTTCATTTTGCTGCTCAGAAGGGTCACACTGAAGTTGTGAGGATTCTCGTTAACTCCGGAGTCCCCATCAAGTCATACAATCGCAAAGGAATGACTGCCCTGCATTATGCTGTCCAAGGTTCACATTTGGAACTTGTCAAGTACTTGATTAAAAAAGGTGCAAATATTGATGCAAAGAACAAAGCTGGGAAAACTCCAGTTGATTTGGCTGGCAGTGAAGAAATTCGCGCATTCTTGGTTCAGTGTCAAACCACATCCAGCAAGGAGGTCTTGAATGGTAAAGGAAAATTTTCAGAAGGTCGACCAAATTCTTCTTTACAGGAGAATGCAGGGACTGCTGAAATAGAAGTTCCTGACACAGGTGAAGAACCTGATGATGAGAGAGATGAATCCTTCAAGAGGAAGAGCGATGAAGATGCTGCCAAGGATATCTTGCCACAGACCAAAAAGCCAAAAGTTGCTCTTAATCATCTGCTAGCTGCTGATGACACCCAAGAAGATGACGAATAACTCAGTTTAGCTGCATCGTTGATTGGTGTAACCTATGAGGAAAATTGCTGGCTAGTTCACTGGTTTTCTAACACAAGAATCTGATGTATTATGTTAGCTGTGCTGCTTCATTTCATTTTGTAAAATTTGAATCAGTAGTTTAAAATTGATGACATTTAGCATTCGGAAACTCTGCTAGTTTTTCAAAGGATGTAAGCCTATTAGCGCGTAACCAGATTAGCAACATTCTAACCTTTGTTTATCCATTCTAAGTAGAACCTTCAAGGGAGGAATTAGGGCCATGCAGTTTCTTCGTCAGTGGGGCTCAGCCTCTTTTATCTATATCTTTTAATTCCAGTTCCTTTGCTGCACCATTCTGAGCAATCATACTGCATGCCTGCATCAAGGAGGTGTCTAGAACATGTTGGTTTTCCAAATCTGAATTTGCAACACATAAATGGCTTAAGATATTTCCTTTGTTTATACTTTATATAGACAATCTCATCAAGCGATACTCTGCTTCATAGTAATTTCTTGGTGCAGACATGCGCACGTTTCAGGGGAGCTAGTTAGTTCTTCATGGAAAGAATACACCTGCGGCCAGAGCATTTCTGGACAATAGGAATGCTAAAGCTCCAGAAGACACATTGGTACCATTTTGGCGGAATAATGGAGACAATGGTCACAATCAGCAACTAGATGCCCCATTACTTGTATTGTTTTATAATCTGCCAATAATTTGCAATGTAGAGTGTAAAAGCTGATCCCCTATTTCCCTTTTAAGCATACGCTGAAGCTCCAGCGCCATTGTCCTACGAGGGTTTGATCACTTTGTATTTCACATAAACCTCAACCTAAAAAATGGCAATTTAAAACTCAGCATGACAATTTTAACAAACTGCTACACATCCAACGTATTGCTTCTGGCACTTAAATAGTGCAACGAAGTTCATATGTTGGAAGTATCCGAGTACAATATGGCAAGGCACAAATGTCACAGCAGAATTCTCATCGGTAAGAAGCCCATTTATCAGCTCTCAAACCAACTGCCAACAAATACATAAGATCTCAACTATTCTGTATGAATTTAATCATTGGTGCAGTACACACTGACAAATACAGCACCTATTATACACAGTCACTAAGCTCCTTAGTAAACTCAATTAACATAATATTGCAGTGATCAGCCAGGAAGATTACTTCACTGAAGTACTTGTTCCTTTACGCCAAGTGCTGAACGGATTCAGAACTTAAACCTGCCACTTGCCCAGTTGTTCGAAGAAATACAATAGACGAAAAACAGCTGCATACCCACACCACACACTTTCACGGTGCAGATTTATCATGCAGCAAGATTTTCACTGTGTGCACATTTCAGGTATCCAACAGTACATCAAATCAATCGCAGCGTTTACTGATTATGTTAAACTACACAATCCCCACCTCGCCTAATCATGATTCTGAACTTGCCCAGGAACAAACCTGCAGGATAACCATAAACAGTTACAACAATATTCTACCCTCAACACATTTGGGGTTTCCATATCTTCATAGATGCCCTCCAGTTAAATGCTAGCAGTCAAGGGCATAATGGTGATTGCTTTGGGAATTTAACATAACAATGCAGAGTACAAATTCCCGCAAATATAAACAAAACAACTGATACAATTTGTCAAGTAATATAATAAATTGCTACAAGACCACAACTTTTAACATCTATGTCTTGACAGATAGCTTAATACCAAGATCTAATCAATAGATTCAAAGCATTAATAATCAATTAGCCATTCAAAAACGAAAAAAAAAATGTAAAATGAAATAAAATTAAAATAAAAATTCTACCTGCTAACTTTTACTACACTTAACGAAAAATCAGAAGTTGAAAGGAAATAAAATAGAATAATGTAAGATGGATTTAGTAGATAAATGCCGTATGGAAAAGGGGGCATTCATCTGTGGATCCATCTCAGCGGTTGTCTGGCCGCCGCCGAGTTAACTCAGCATTTCCTTTATGCACTCTTGGATCAAAAGCCTTACTATTTCAAATTCAGCAAAGCCCACGATAATTATGAGTGCAAATATGCAAGATTTTACAAATTATTAAAAAAACTTAATTAAAGGCACTTTCTGAAACTTGGCCGAAGCGCAATTTTGCAACTGGGAAAGCAAGTAACAACCGGTTTGACGACGTCGCTTTGCTTCCACAGTAGCCAAATGGGCTCCGGCAATGAGATTTCGATCTTCATTTGACATTTTTTTCGCAGAGATTTGGTGGGCATTGAGATTGAATTGAATTGAGAAATTTGTTTTGAGCAGCGGAGGGAAGAAGAAGTGAAATAGGTTCTCGATAAAACCCTAGCGAAAAAGGGTCGGGATAAGGGTGGAGATATAGATGTTGCCTGGGCCTGGGCCTGGGCCTTGTCATTGAAGCTTGGTTTTGGGGAGCAGAATATGGTGCATCTGTCAAAAACTCTTTTGAATATCCCAACATTTCTTTCTTTCCTTTCTAGTGTTGAAAATCTATATATATATTATTTAATGTTGATGTTGATGTTGATGATTGAATAAATTCTATGTAATCTATTGCATAGAATTGGTTTGATATTCTTTTCAAGTGTCAAATGTATTGCATAGGCTTTTGTGTCATGCATAGACGTTTGTTATTATGAAAATAAATAAATTATATTTAAAATTTGTATGTTGTTGATCAATCTCAAAATGCCAAAAAAAGCAAAGAGGCATTCAAGGAAATCACCAATTTGTTAGCAAGAAAACTAGTACATTTTACCCGAAATTATCATCATATACAATAGGAACTACTATGCTCGTTTGGTATGTAGAATTGGCTTAGAAAGGAAAGGCCTTTTCAACTTATCCATTTCATTTCAGCGTTTGGTATGGTTCATTTAAGCGAAAAAATCCTTAGTGTTTGGTATGGTTCATTTAAGTGAAGCCCACCTGAGTAGCTCGGTTGGTCACTGCCCCTCCTCAGGGTACGTTGTCCATATCCCCCACCAGGGTTCGAGTCCCAGGGTTAACGTGTTCAAGGGGAAGGGGCCTTTCCTCTTGAACCGCAGGAGGATTAGTCGGGTCCGATAAAAAAAAAAAATTAAGTGAAAAAATCTTTTCTCTATGAAATGATCATTCTAAATTTTTTTTTAGAATTCCATTTCTAAAAAAAGCTTGGAAAAATCACTTTCCACCTTCTAGAATGCTTGAATAGTAGGATGTCAAATTTATCCTTATAAATTTTTACACTATATCATGATATTTGAGGTTATGTATAAGTTCAATTAATATTTGAATGTGATTTTTCATAATAATTAGTTTTTCTTATATTTAAAATAATTTTTTCTTTTATACTAGATAACAAATATTTTAAGATACTTTATTATTTGACTTTTGAAAATTTGTGCAAGAATTTTTTTTTTTGAATCTTATCAAAATTGAAAATAGATTAAAAATAAATTATAATTTCGTACATCAGGCAATTTATATTTTATGTTGCTAATTATATTGCTAAAAAACCATTTATTAAAATGAATCAAGTATTACAATTGAAGAATTTTGACATCAATCCTCATTCATTTTTTAAATAAAAATATTAAAATTTCACATAAATAGACAAATGCTATTATAGAACAAATAAAAAATTTGATATGACATATTACATCCTATAAACTAATCTAGGGCAATCAAGTCTAATTTGTATTTAGTATATTCTATTTTGACATTTGAATATTGATTATGCCAAACATTAAAAATTGAGTGAACATTTCATTCTAACTTGTCCACCAGATTTTGAAATAATAAAATTTTTTCCCCACCATTCTGGGTGAAAAAGCATTTTAGGTGGAAAAGCCTTTTCACTCTAGGTATTCCCGGGCTCAAACGAGGGGTAGGAGTCTTGGGTTACTTCTACGGTTTATCGCTGAGCAGTGGAGTGGACCAAAAATCAACCACATTACCATAGAGCTCTTCGGGAAAAATTCCCTTTTCGTTCATAAACTTTATGTTAGGGACGCATTTCATCTCTAAACTTTTAGACGTATTATATTTAGTACATGAATTAATTATTTTTTGTCACACTTAATCCAAAAACGGTAAATTGCTTAATTTGGATAGAGAAAGTCACATGTTTGGCACGTGCCCGTTAAGTAAAAACAATTTCTCGGTCAAAATCAACGGTCACATCAGTTTTCTCTATCCAAATTGAATATTTTACTATTTTTGGACTAAATGTGACCCAAAATAATTAATTCATGTACTAAATGTGGTGCGCCTAAAAGTTTGGGGATGAAATATGTCCCTAACTCAAAATTTAAGGATGAAAAGTGGATTGTTTTTCCTCCATAGTTGCTTAACTGCACTGCACTGCATTTTTTTTTTTGTTGGTAACTGCATTGCATTTGAATCAGCTTGGGACCGTAATTGTGTGTATACTGTATACCAATACGGCAAATACCATTATAAATATGTTTGTTCAATTATGCTTGGAAATTGTTAGTTCAATTATGCTTGGAAATACCATTATAAAATGGCAAGTACTTATTCCATTTTATGCCTGCAAACTTGCATTACTTTCTTACTTTGTACTTTAAATTTTACTTTTAAAAATTTTGCATTTTAAACTCTTAATTTTAGACACTTTATACCTTAAATTTTCAAGTTTGTCCCATTTAAGAACAATCAAGGACAACATCACAAAAATTAACGAGATAAATGATGGTGCAAATTAATAACAATTCATATATTGTTTTGATCTTATTGCAATTCCTTGGCTCTTTTTAAGTGCTTTCAGTACATTCTCATTAATTTATATGATCCAAAATATTAAATGGTGAAATTTATGAAAATGTATCGTTTTGTTTTAAATGCGATACTTTGGCTCATTTTGACCACTTTTAGCAAAATATCATTGAATTGTAGGGTCCTCTGTGCTGTTAATTTTACTAAAGTTGTCATTGATTGAATATAAATATGGTAAATTTGAGTGTTTAGGGCGCAAAGTGTCCAAGTTGAAAATTGGAAAGTGGAAAGTGTTTAAAATTAAAATTTAAAATACAAAGTGGAAAATAGGTACAAGTTTAGAGTTGCAAAGTAGAGAGTTAGTCCATGTGGCAAGATGTTAGTATTGCACAGGAGTTTACTTTTTTCCAATCAAGTAGTTAGGACTCAAATCAAATGCTTTTTTAAACCAAATGGTTGTGATTCAAATTGCATATTTTGTGGTTGATAAATGTTTTTATGCTAAGATGTCTTGATAAGTATGCTAAGATGTCTTGATGAGTTAGCTACATTAATAGCCTATATTTTGATGAGTTAGTACTTTCAAACTACTTCTAAAATAGTTATTCTCTATTTAATGTGTACATATAAAATAACTAACAATAGACCGTTGAAAATAATATAAAGCAATAATTTTAGAAGGGGAGGGCTAAATCCACACCTTATACTTTTATTACATATAAATGCCCTTAACTTTTATACATTAAACTAAAACTTTTTTCGACAAGACAAAAAATTAATGTCCTAGTCTTTGTCTTAGTTCTATAAAGAAGTTTCTTTCTTGTTAATTTCATTCCAATATTCATGTTTCTTTGAAGTTTCTTTAAAATAATTTTTTTCTTTTCTTTTTTTTATCCTTCTACATTTATTTTGTTAAACTGTTTCTAATACTAATTTACACATAATCATATGGTTTCTTTAACTGATATAAAAGCAATTGAGGCAGCATCGTCATTTGAATCCCTCTGACTGGGACATTTCGTCACATCATCTGTGAAATTTGGAGAGCACTAGGTGGTATTAGGAGAATTTCAAGGGAGGTTTCTTGAATCAACCCTAATATAGAAGAAGCCTTCTTTTTTGGTAGCATATTGTGAGTAAAACAGTAGGTTCGGAAAAGCTTCTTTACATGACTCTGTTTGGATTGGAGTGTTTTTCAAAAACTAGTTTTTTAAATATAATAAAAGTTACAACAAAGTATTCTAAAAGATAATCTAAAAATTAGTTTAAATTTTTTTAAAATTTTACCAAATATCTCATAATAAAGTGCCAATAAAAAATATTTCAAAATATTTTCTAAAAATATTTTAAAATATACTCTAAAAACTCTGCTTCAGCAAAGTTTTTCAAAAACACCCCAAAAAACAGCTAATCCAAACGTTAAGTTATGAGAAAAAAAAAGAGAAAAGGGATTGTTATGTCATTTGAAAGTTTTGAGAATTAGTGGAATGATTTTAAATATGAAAGTTATTAAATATTTGTTTAAAATATTTTTAAGGATAAAATAAATATTTTAAAAAATTTTCACAAGCTTCCTCCAACTTTTTTTTCAATTTGAGAGGAAAAATTTTACCCACTATCATCCTTCCATTTTCTTTCTTTTCTCTCTCACTAAAAAACACACAAACAAAAGAAAATCAAAAACTTTCTCTTCTTTCCCTCTCTTTTCCGTCCAAATCCTCAACTCCCAAATGAACCCAAAGTTTCCAATAATCCAATCCAGGATTAGCAAATTCTACCACTAGTATTAATAACTAGGAACATAAGTAGCCTCATCCCTCCTTCCTCCGGTGTGCCTCATCCAGCCCTCAAAGCCATCTTTTACCGGGGAAGGTCAAAACCTCTTTCTTTGTCCCCAAAACCTTTGCTTCAAACTTCAATTCTTCAAAGACTATGGAGTCCATCTCTCTTTCAACTCCGCTTTCCTCCTACCCTTCTCTCAGGCCTTTTCACAAACACTTTCCACCCTCCCTATCTTGTTCACTTCCTCACAAGCCCCTTATCTGGCCTGTGAAATCTTCTCTGAATTTCCGCCAACCCATTTCAAGAAACGTGTCGAAAGCTTCATTGGCCCACTCACTTAGCTTGAGTGTCAACGATTTGCAGACGAGCCCAGATGATAGTGAGTTGTGGACGGCTGTCGCGCCTCAGACTCCGGCCACTGCAATGAGGGGGGCTGAGGCTGATGCAATGGGGCTTTTGTTCAAGGAGAGGATAGTGTTTTTGGGGAGTAATATTGATGATCTTGTTGCTGATGCTATTATTAGCCAGCTGCTGTTGTTGGATGCTCAAGACCATACTAGAGATATTAGGCTTTTCATTAATTCACCTGGTGGCTCTCTCAGGTATTTGTTTATGAAGCTTTTTTTCTATTTTAATGTGATATCTTAGTGAAATTGATCAACTTTGGTGCCGGAAGGTTCAGAGGATTGGATTTGATTAGATTCTTGAATTGAAAATATGAATTATCTTCTTCTGGTGTGCCAGTGGAAGTGGGAGGAATGGGGGGGGGGGTTGGGTTTGTGTGTTCGTATGTTTGTGTAATTATTAAGTTGTACAATTTGATAGTTATTTTGTGAAACTGAATACTGGGCTAGTGCAAATACGGCGCTTAAACTTTGGCTACTGTTGGAAGTTTTACAAATTGGAAGTTTATCACATTTGCAGTACGCCTTTGGATATTTTAGCACACTTATATATTTGTTAGAAATTGGTAGAATAGAGTTGTTTATTTGTTAATGGGTAGAGAGATCAGAAGTCAAAAAATGGTAAATGGGAAGTTTATGCTTACCCTATATACACTAAGAAGGGAGGAGGCATGCCTCTGAAAAATCAGTATACAGCATGAAGATTTCGCTATAGGTATACTGATACTGTGATCATGCAGAATAAGTCAAAATTAAGCTCATATTTGTGGTTAATATGGGTTATGGTTCACCACGTGAGAAGTTTTAGTTTTATGAGTTGGTAGCATAAGTATGTTGCTTCTAATTTATATTGACGAGAAATGTGCTGCATCCTGCGCTTGTTTACTTCTTGTAGTAGCCTTGTGTAGAGTTGCTATGTGGGAAGTTTTCTATTTTCTAATTTAGTGGCATAAAGAATATAATCGGGAATACAAAATGAATGGAGCTTATCCTTTGGGTTGATGTGGAGAAATTACTCTGACCTCTTTGTCCCAGAATTTTTAAGGAGTTAGATATATCTGGGAAAGAGGAAAAATCCAGCAATTGAAAAAAGGATGTATGAGAAAACTAAATAAATGGTAAGTTGAAGGAACTAGCTATTGATTTGATGCTTTACTCTTTTCTATTGCTAATGAATGATAGAACACCATCCCCCTTGAGTTGATATGTAGAAACACAGTGTCATTGTCAGTAGGTGCACAAACCACCCTTGTCACAATTCATTTGGTAAAGCAACATAAGCTTGAAAAGCTAGTGAAGAAGAGTGTTTCCCTCCTTTTCTTCTCTCGAAGTTAAAATTGAGATTTACTTTTGCTGTAATTAGGTGCTGTGTAGAGGCATAATGTTGCATCTGTAGATGTATGGTACTAAGAGATAGTTTTTAGCACACCAGCACTTGGTTCATGAAGTTGGCGTTGTTGAGGATCTGGATTGTGGAGTGGGTCTGATAATTGGCACTTTGGGATGCCACCACATCCTAGCAAGCATCACAAAATTAAGACATTGGATATTGCCATATGGCCTAGGTTAAGTTGGAAAATTTTGATCTTAAGGAACTTCTTTGTGTATCCTTTTCACCAATCAATTATCTAATATGATTCTTTGTTCTGTTAATAACGTGATGTTGTGTAACCATGATTTCCATTTTAGGAGAATGCAATGGTTCCAAGTCATGTATAGCTTTTACTTAGAAGCACAAATATTTTGGCTTCTGCCATGCTTTTAGACCAAAAGGTGAACAATGTTCCTGAATAACTTACATAGATGCTACTGAAATAATTGTACACCGCGGGGTGGAAAAATTAAAGATCTATTGCTGTATCTGAATAGGTGCAGTTTTGATTTTACTCAATTAAAATACCTAATATGCATCTATTTGTGGCACAAATTCTGCTTTGACCTTATTTGACCTGGTGGCTCTCAAGATACATCTATTTCAGATTTAAACAAAGAAGTTATAGAAACCAAACTTCTGTCAGGGAATGGCTATTATCTGGTGCCTTCATCCATCTCGTTGGGAGCAACGGCTTGTGCAGGAATTTCACTTCCTGGATGCTGTTTTGATACTTTAATAAAAGAGAATGTAGAAAAATATTTTACATTGTCAAGATTAACTGTAATTCGAAGAGCTTAAAACACATGTTTCTGATAGTGACAGTGGTAACTGTAAAGTGAAGAAGAATAAATCAGAAGTTTTCTTCTAAAATGAAAGCAAAGAGAAAAAGAAAATTCCGGAGCCTCAAATCTTTGGCTTTCCCACGTTTTTGTTAGTTTGATTATCCAGAATATGTACAACTCCCAATTGGTGAACCAGGGGGTATTGACTATGGTTTGAGGATGAAAACAAGCTCAAAGACTAGTTTTTGTAAATTTAACTCAATGATGAAACAGCTTGCAGGTTCCAAGTATGATCAAGCAATGATTCAGCTTTATGCACATCTCATACATACATACATACATATGCACACACGCGCACACACATATCTTAATTAGATGTTGAGTTACATTGGTAATATTTTTAGTTGCTCACTTTTATTTCTTATCCTTGGCAGTGCTACAATGGCTATCTTTGATGTCGTGCGACTTGTGAGAGCTGACGTTTCCACAATTGCAATAGGCATTGCAGCTTCAACAGCTTCCTTAATCCTTGGTGGTGGCACCAAAGGTAAGCGCTTGGCTATGCCCAATACACGAATTATGATCCATCAACCCCTTGGAGGTGCAAGTGGGCAAGCAATAGATGTTGAAATTCAAGCCCGAGAAATCATGCATAACAAGAATAATGTCATAAAGATTGTATCTGATTTTACTGGTCGAACAATCGAACAAGTTGAAAAGGATATTGATAGGGACCGGTATCTCTCCCCCATTGAAGCGGTTGAATTTGGAATTATTGATGGAGTTATTGATAGAGACAGCATCATTCCTCTTGTACCTGTTCCTGAAAGGGTTAAAGCTTCGACATTCAATTATGAGGAGATCAGCAAAGACCCTAAAAAGTTTTTGACGCCCGACATTCCTGATGATGAAATATATTAGTTGCTCAACTTTACTGGTATGTGATAATTTAACCTTTCCCTTTTCTGTGCTTGGTTAGTGACCTAGATTTGTATTCTCGGGAAGGAAGCACTTTGGGTTGCATGTGGCGTTTTCACTTTGTGATAAACTATCAGAATTGAAGATTTTGCTTTTGGCTTTTAAAGCAGTTTAGGCTCAGAACTAAATGCCAAATTTATATTTGCTTTGACTTTAGCCATTTGACTAAATACACAAGCGAGGGATGTCAAGGATGTTTTTTGTCTACAGAAAATTCCTAAACTTTGGCTGCAAAAACAAATGTTTGATGAAATGGCAAGATAAATGCCATAGATGATTGGAAGGTTCAAACTTCAAAGCTGGAGTGATGACATCTTTTCGTGTATGGATAATGTCGTAAGAAAATTGATTGTTGTGCCAACTGGAGAAAGAAGGTGGAGAAGCTCACTGCTACGATTGCTTTTTAGATAAAACACTTTCAGAATCTCAATTTATATTGGAGGGGTTTTATTTTTATTAGCTGAAAGGGATAGTCCTATGTGGTTTAATGATTACAGAGTAGCCCCAGATGGGGGTTGGTTGTCCTTCGGTAAGCATGTTTAGTTTGTACCCTATTTGGAATAATTTTCATTTATATTAGTAACCTTTAGGTTTTAGAAATTCTCAGTATGCCTCTTTAGCTTAAGCAAGTATAATTCTGGTGAATGGTACTATGATCCATCCACGTACATTTAGAGTAACCATTTTGACATATCAAATAAGGTGCTCTTCAGTTATGCGTATAACAGTCCATACCTCTGTCATGTGAGAGGATTTTTTAGTCACATGCTCTACTTGCTAAGTGCCTAAAACAGAAAGTGGAGAAAGCAAAAGCAAAGTACAGAAGCTCTTAAAATGTCTCTGAATAATAACTGCTTGTCTGGATCACCTAAACACAGATCAATGTACAGTTTATCCCTTCCCTCTTTTGCGTTTAATAATGTTCAGTTACATTTGAATTGCCCTTTGATTTGGGTATCCCCACCTGAAGTCATGCATTTATTCTGTTAAGGCTCTTCAAAAGATAGGCGTTACAACCCTTCAATGCAGAATATCATTAGCAATAAAATTTTGGGACCAAACTAAGGCCCTATTTGATAACCCAATTCAGTACTTAAACTTAATGGATTCCAGATTTTAGCATGTTTAGACGCGTTTGATAATAAAAAAAATTGAACATCTGAATTAATTAAGTGGCACTGAATTTTCTAGGTAGAACTTGCTCCCAAAAATAAGTGATAAGCTATTCACTTATTACTTAATGCGATATACACCAAAATGTATCAGATTTAGCACTTAAAAATTCACTAATTTAATGGATTCAGATTTCAGATTTTAGTTTTTAGACTTCATTTTTGTCAAACGCACCCTAAATTTTGACCATTCTAGTTGTAAGATGTTTATTATGCTGTATATGTTCTTTTCCTGCTCTTGGCCTCCTGTTTTGTGCTTGTATAGAACCTTGGAGATCCACATAATCTTCACCCTTATCTATTATTTATACATCATTCCTAAACTTGTAAAGAAGAGAAAAGATTAATGTGATGGACCTAGATTTGGTGACTGGCTTCAATTCTTCCATTGGTTGTAAGATTACTTCTTGTCTAATAGGATGTCAGACTTATTGTACTAATGAGATCTTTCAACAATCTTTTTTCAGTTTGTCAACTGATTGTTTAGATAAAAAAGATGCTAAGATTGATAGCTAGCCTTTGTTCAGGCAAGGTATTGGTAGGAGGTGTTTGAACAACTTTTAAGAGTATGTAATCAAGGTCTTTGACATAACAAACTTGGTTGTGCTGTCATGAAGCTAAAGATAACAGGTACCAGGGCAAGCGAAAGTTGCTTCTTTGTTGGGAGGGATTCTAAGACTTCCATTTTGTGGTCTACGCATTATTTTGGAGACTCATGCCTGGATGTTTTTCCATTGACTTCTACAGGTCATGGCCAGTCCTTACCTTTGGATTGCTGAAACTGGAGACCTATCAACATTTTATTCTCCATCAATTGTAGAAATTAGCAGCTTAGAAGATGTTCTGGCTTATAGCTTGGTAATAACATGACCATCGGTGAAGGCCAGACAATCTTCGCACAGCCTCTGGGATTTCTGCTGGATTTACTCCATTGCCCAACACCTCCTTTTCAATGTTCTGTAATGAAGGTTTCCAGTCCACAGATCTTGTAGTAAAAATTTTATTCAGTAGCTGAAAGTGATATTTGCTGGGCTGCCTAACACATTAGAAGGGGAAGAACATTGCTTTAATGGCTAATTATAAAGTAAGTTTGTGCTTGATATTAAATACTTATCCAGTAACATTTTTTGTGAAGCGAATGTGATCTCGTTTTCTGTAGATGCAATGTTGGTAGATTACTTATGGAGGAGAGCAAAAGTCTAACGAAAGAAAATGTCGACTGAGCTTGTGCCATGCAAAATCAACCTAGAATGATTTTAGCAAGCGAGAGGTGTCGGGTTCGAGTCCTCCAACTTATACTTAAAAAAAAAAAGAATGTTTCAAAGAAATACAAAATCTCTTACCTTTCACGGATATAGGATACCAATAGTTCTATATAGTTCAGACGAACGTATGATACAGATGAATTTATATGTTTTGCACTTGGAAATCTGAATCAAGCCAGCCATGTTTGAATTTTTTTCTTTTGAATGTCAAAGTAATCTAACCCCTTGGGTTTGTCCAGTGGCTAGGAGAGTCCACTGTTAGAATTCTCTCCAGGTTAAAAGCAAGCTACGTGCTAAACACAGTCCAAGAGTTCACTTTCTAAACACGGTTGAAGAGTTTACTTTTGAAAATCTGAGGGTTTGGGTTGCAAACGAGTCGAATCGAGTTTTAGCTTAATTAAGCTGAATCTTGACTTAATTTTATCAAGATTGAGTTCGAATTTGATGAGTTTTCAATGTAAAGTTTGAATTCGAGTTCGACTTCAACTTCAAATTCGAGCCAGTTGCGCTCGAGCTTTAAAAAAATAAAAAATAATTATTTTATTTTTAAAAAATAAGTAAAATAGTAATTTTTTTAACGAATAATAAAATATTAAAAATATATATGTAATTTTACTATTAATATATATAATCGAACCAACTCGTGAATTAACGAGATGTGTATTTTTTATTTCGAGTTTGAACTCAACTTAGTCAGTTCGATCTTAATGTTGATCGAGTTTAAGTCAAGTTTTGATTTGAATTACTTGTAACCAGTTTGAATCATATGCAACTCTAGACTCATTGGTTGAAGGTTCAATTTCAAGAAGTTGGCAACATTGTTTTGGGGTACAAGAGTGTTGGGAAACGTCATTTTGTGACCACAGTTCTTCATTTACAGCAAAGCTTGTACAAGGAAGAGCCAATGCGATGGTCCTTAGCTATGGATTGTGAAGCCACGAGGGATGGAAAGTCCATCTGATGAAACAGCCACTCAAATGCTCCTCGGCTGTTCGTTACTTGGGGAAATCGCACATCCATACGACAATTTGTCCAAGTTATCTGTGGATTAATTTCAACAATTCACTTCAAGTCCAGTTGTCCCAGTCTGTCTACCACATTATCCAGATTGCAGCTTGTATCTACCATTTTGCAATGACACAAGTATACCATAGCAAATGATCAAATTAGGATTCTACGGATGATTATAGACATTTTTATTGAGACCTTAAACTTTGAATGATTATAGACATTGTAATTGAGACCTTAAATTGTAGTTATCATTCTCACTAATAATTATAGTCATTTCAAAAATATCTTAAATTTAGATTACTTTTTTGTAAAAGTTTTTCAAATACTATAAAAATTTTTAAAAAGTACTTTCAAAGGTATTCTGAAAAGTAATTTAAATTTTTTTAATGTTTAAAAAATATCCCAAAATATATTTTAAAAACTCTACTACTCTTAAATATTTTAAAGTATTTTCTAAAAATATTTCAAAATATACTCTAAAAATTCTGCTATAGTAGAATTTTTTAAAAATACCCTAAAAAATAGCTAATCTAAAAAAAGGCTCAAGTATGTTCCTTGCGAAGCTTGCACAACAGAGCAACAGTTCCCACTATTTTTAACCTGAAGGACTTAATCCACATTATCCAGACCATTACTAGGCAAAATCTGAGTTAACTTTAAACTTCAGGGACCCAAATGGTAAGAACACCAAAACCAAGCTTTCATACATAAACCCTCCAAAACCCTCCCAAAAACCCACACTTGAAATGCAAAGCAGCAAACAGAAACCCATCGAATAAATGGCAAAAAGCTTCCACTTTGCTATCAGAAACTGCAAATTCCATGGTATTCTTATCCAAGGTACTATCCTTTTCACCTAAATCCATTTCAAGATTCATCTTTGCACACTCATTCTCAAATTCCTCATTGCCAAAATCACTAATTTCTCGGATTGCAACTGCATTTCACCAAGAAAACCCTAAATTAATTGACCCTGTAGTGTCATCCAAAATACAGTCTTGCCACCTTGAATCAGTTATTCATGAGTTTCGGTCAAAACCCACTTCAGCAATTAGATTTTTTAAGTGGTCTGAGAATTTTCTTGGGCTTAATCACACACGTAAGTGTCATTCTATGCTCTGTCATTTATTGCTGAGTAAGCGTATGTTCGATGATGCTAGATGGGTTTTTGCTAAAATGGCTGAAAAGTTTGGGGAATTTGATTGTTTGGCTGTTTTCGATGAAGGGTTTAAGGTTTATGGTGCTGATAGAAGTACTGTTTATAGCTTCTTGGTTGATGGTTATTGCAGAATTGGGAGGATCAGTCTGTCTGTTGAGTTGTTTTTTCGATTGTGTAAAATGGGGGTTTCAGTTTCACATTATGCATTGTTGAAAATGTTGAGTTCTTTGATTGATTTGAGGCGTTTGGATCTTATTCTAGATGTGTACAAAGAAATGGAAAACAGGTCCAAGGGAGAGCCAAAGAGGTGCTTTGATATGTATGGCTTTGTGATGAATGGTTTTTTCAAGAATGGAGAGGCTAGCATTGGTTTAGAGTTTCACCGGAAAATGATTGAGAGAGGTTCTAAACCTGATATTGTATATTGTAACAAGGTTTTGAAGAGTATTTGTTGTGGTTATAGTTCTATTGAAGTTGCTAACAAGTTGCTTTTGTTATTACTAGATGTAGGTCCAAGACCCAATGTGGTGACGTTTACCACATTAATTAATGGGTATTGTAAAGAGCAAAGATTGGAAGAGGCATTTAAGCTTTATGTTTTGATGATAGGGAGGGGTATAGAACCTGACCTAATTGTGTATAGTATTTTGATTGATGGACTATTCAAGGTAGGGAAATTCGAAGAGGGACATCAGCTTCTCTCTACTGCATTGGGAAAAGGAGTTAAATTGGATGTGGTAATTTTTAGTTCCATTATTGATGCTTGTGTTCGAGATGGAGATGTAGAAAGGGGGATTTTAGTGTTCAAAAAAATGTTAAAGGAAGGGATCTGCCCCACCCTGGTTACCTATGGCATACTTGTAAATGGCATGTGTCAAATTGGACACTTGCACGAGGCTTTTAGTGTTTTAGGTCAGATGCTAACAAATAGTGTTGAGCCATCTCTTCTAGTTTATAGTAGTCTATTGGATGGCCTCTGCAAGGCTGGGAATTTGAAAGGTGGTATTAACTTGTATAGACATATATTAAGGAGCGGCCTTCTTCCTGATGTCAGAGTTTATAGTGTGCTAGTGAATGGTCTTAGCAAACAAGGACTGTTGGATGATGCTACAAGATTATTCTACCAAGCAGTAAAGACTGGTTTAACTCCCAACATATATTTGTTTAACACCTTACTTGATGGTTGGTGTAGACTGAATCAAGTAAAGAAGGTGGCTAACCTATATAGCCAAATGGATTCTTATGGTGTAACCCCTGATATTGTGACTCATACGACACTTAGCAAAAGTATCTCTCAACGAGGAAAAGTGCATCTGATGTTACTCTTTCTTTTCAAGATGCTGAAAATGGGTTTCTCTCCAGATGTAGTGTCATATTGTACTTTAATTGATGGACTTTGCAAGCATAACAATCTGACTGCTGGCTTACAGGTTTTCTCCCTGATGGTCAAAAATGGAGTAAATCCAGATATAGCCATCTACAATGTTCTTATTCATGCATTTTTCAATGAAGGCAGGTTGAGAAATGCACTGGAGCTCTTCAGGCAGGTTTCTTGTTGTGGGCCAGAACCAGACATTGTAACATATAACACTGTAATTTATGGGTACTGCTCAATGAAAATGTTGGATGAGGCCATTCAACTTTTTGAAGAGCTGAAACTCAGACAAATTAGATTCAACTCAATTACCCTTACTATTCTAATTCATGCATTTTGTAAAGAAGGAAGATTGGATAATGCCATGTCATTATTCTCTGCCATGCTGGAAACAGGTCCTGCACCTAATGTGGTTACTTACAGTTCTTTGCTAGATGGCCTTTTTAAATCTTTTCGCATGGAAGATGCTTTCAAGTTATATGGAAAAATGCTTGGGAGCAATGTCTCTCCAAATATTCTGAGTTATAGCATCCTAATTGATGGTCTTTGTAGAAGAGGACTTGTGCAAGAAGCATCTAAAACCTTTTCTTCTGCTCTTAGCAATGGTTTAGTGCCTGATGTAGTAGCATATGGGATTTTGATTCGTGGTTACTGCAAAGTTGGTAGGTTAGTGGAAGCCCTATGCTTGTCTAACCGCATGCTTGGTGATGGGATTGAGCCAGATAGTGTCATAAACATGACACTCAAAGAATTTCAGCTTGAAAATCTTCTCGGAAGAAGTACATGTGTTCCACTTCAGGAGTTAAACAGGAGTTATCGTCTTACTGGAATGTTGTAAAAAGTCTATTTTTTTGTCACTTGTGATGGTAAATTGTAAATGTATGTTTATGTTGCTATGTATGATATGTACTGAATACCCGTCACGTGTACAGATTTTGTGGTTGTAGTATGGTACAGCATTACAGAAAGGTTTACTTTTGGATAATTTTGGTTAATTTGCCACAGACATTGGCTACATCATATCTGATAAATTTACACCAATTAGTATGTTGCACTATATACTTGCTTATGGCAATATGGCTGTAGCTAGATCAACTTTGACTCTTTTAGTAGTTCCTAAATGGAGTTTCTAGTCCTATATATTGCCCTTAGGGTTGTTATTTGCATTGGGCAATGTTGGTGTATACATTTTTTTCACCTGCATTTCTTTTTAAAAAAGGACAAAACCTGCATTTTGTTTAGCTTTCCCTCTTTCATTTTTGAAGTCATAAGTACGGATTGTAACATTGTGGATTACAGATGAGGTAACTTTTAAATACAGTATCAATCTTTTGAATTTTCTTTATGGATAGTATATGCAGGTACATAGTTATGCTATTGATATTCTTTTTACTCTGTAATTATTATTTGATGCAATTTAGCAGGGGACGCGGAACAACATTTCTTTCGCATCCTGGTACAATCAAATTAATATTGTCTGCATCAAATTTCTTCCTGAGATTTTGCGAGTCTGATTTCATGTCTCCATCTAGTTTCCTTATCAACTTCAGCAGTTCTCAAATAAAAATGATTTCTGAATAATGAGGAAATACATTTAATCGCAGAGTAATCTGTGTTTCTGTTATATCTGACAATCAAGGAGAGCCTTTCATTGTTCTATCCTCTTGATTCTCAATTATTTGCTAGACTGAGATTGCTGGTCATCTGAGATAATTTAAATGGTGGGATGGACCTACTCCTGTTTAACGTCTACAGGGGCTTACATTCACTCTCCTGTTTTTTTTTTTTGTTGTTGTTGGGGGGGGGGGGGGGGGGGGGGGGGGGGGGGGTTTGTTTTGGATGTGCAAGAGCAGACCCCTTATTAAACAATTACACCACAAAAAACAAGAGAAGCATTACTTTTTGTCATTGGGCTGAGGAATCTTCTTTCTTCTTTTATATTTCTTGTTGTCGTAAGCAATAACCTTTTGGTTTCTTTGATTTGTTAGGCAGTGCCTTTCAACTGATCAGTACATGATTCTGATTTGAACCTTTTCTATGGTCGAAATCTTTAAATATGCATTCTTTTCAATTCTATCTTCTTGATTCATCATGCTGACAATTACAGCATTGGACTTTCTCAGTCATCTGGGAAAGAGTTAAACGAACACTTTTTGCCTTCTTCTTTTTTTTTTTTTTTTATTAGCAAGTGCTGGACTTTGTTACCTTGAAAATATTGAAAAAATGCAAGTGATATCAGATATGTCTGACCGGATTTACTTCAATCAAGAATCCTATGGGTTTCTGTAGAAATTGCAGTCGGAAACTTAGTGGCCACTGATATTTATTTGTGTATGAACTTAAAAGAAAATTTTTTAGAAGCCATCAGAGGTACTGGATAGAACTGCAATTTTACATGAAAGCAGCAGCAGCCCCCTTCATATTTTTGCAGAAAGATGCTACCAATTGATTAAGTTTGACCTTTTCGTGTTGCTAGCTTGAATTTAATGATACTCAGCACCTTTTCTGCTAATTTCAGTTGCCTTTCATTGAATTTTATAGGGAAGTTCAGAGCTGCAAGAAAGCAAGTTCATTGAATTTTACAGACTTATTTTCTTAATCCTCATATTTCCTCACTGAATCTCCTCTTTTTTCGATCCTAAGAAGATTATACAAGTTCAGCAAGTGTGAATTAGAATACTTGAAACTGACCAATCATTGAAACTTTTTATTTCTTCTGAGAGTAGTAGCTACCCAGTCAACACGCCTGCTACAGAAATGTTAGAAGCTGTCATCATCCGAATACTAAAACAATTTCATCAAGAATTGTTGGTTTCTTTTACACAGACAAAGAAACAAATTATATTTTAAGTCAGATTAAGCTTCTTCTTTCAAATCTTGTGGTGAGTCCAATTCCAACTTGCATCATTGATGATGAAAGTATGTGTGGAAAGCAGGCATTTTTGGCTGTCATACTCATACTAGTGGAGCTTCTGCACTTTCAGTTGAGAATTGTTCTACTATTTTTGGCCAATATACTTGAAACTTAGCCGGCATCCCAATTCAGAAAGGCAGTCAGTATATGTGAGGTGCAAAATCAGCAAAAATTTAATTGCTTTTTGCCGGTTGAGGATAATATTTAATCTAGTAACATATATTATTCTTAATTTTTTTTACTCTAAAACTAATTTTTCTCGAGTATTGTATGCCAAAGTCAAAAGGAATTTGACAACAGTATTTGGATTTTTTACTAACACAGAGCCTGCTTTTTTTTTTTTGGTGTGTGTATGTAAACAAGTGTATCTTGAAGGCTTAATGCAAGGCCTGTTGTGATTTTACTTGATGCCTACTTGGTGAATATGAATGGAGTCAATAACACAGTGCTTATGTTAAAAGACTACAATGATTCCATTTATTTTATATATATATATACACACACATATATATATATATAGCACTATGCCATGTTCATTTTGTCCAACAATATGTTGTATGCTTCAATTGATATTTGACCTTTTGGATACAATATTGATATTTTGGACAACTTATTAAAATTTTGGCATTTGCAACTTAAATTTTCCTGTTCTTGTAGTATCCTCTAGTTTAGCATCACTTAGTATCCTATTATATGTATCATTATGTCTATCAGATCATAATTTTTTGTTATATACAAAGTTTGGTATTCTACTGGTATTTTCTAGGTAATATTCTGAAAACCATGAACTAGGATTTTAACATAAATTGTTATCCTATATGCGTATTGGTGTTTTTTTTTATCAAATTATTATTTTTTGCTATATCGATAAAAAGACGGGTGTTACTATAAGTGAAAAGAGATAACCTTAAAAAAAAAGAGATGTAGAAAAATTTAAAGAAAAATATAGTTTCATCGTGGCTCCTTTCTTTTCTTTTTCTTTTCCACGTTGATATATTCTTTGTGGGATGATGTTAACATCTACTGCATGATGTTTGTGGTGGATTAGGTGCATAGGACTGAGGAACTATGGCCAAAAGGTCTTGATAGCACATATATATTATCATATTTGTATTCTTGCTTGTTTGTTCCTTCCTTTCTTTCTATCTTTCTAATTGGTGGAAAAGATGAACAGGCCATACCTTGAATACAAAAAACTCATACATCATTAGATCTTTTTCATGCTAAAATTTGGAAACCCATACATCATTAGATCTTCTTCCTGCTCTGTTTGAATTAGCTATTTTTTGGGGTATTTTTAAAATATTTTACTGTAGCAATGTAGTTGAAAAACTTTTTTACTGTAGATGAGGTTATTTTTTGTATTTTTGGTGTTTTTTAAGGTTTTTTTTTTTTTTTTATGTTTTTGGTGTTTTTGAATTTGTTTTTAATGTTTTTGAGGTTGCTTTTTTTTTTTTGTGTTTTTGGTATTTTTGAAATTATTTTTGATGTTTTTGATATTATTTTTGTTTGTGTATTACTGTAACATTATAGTTGAAAAACTTATTTTTCAAAAAATGACCAATCCAAACTATTTTCCATTCTAGTTTTCTTAGTGATTTAGAGATAAAACAAAGTTGGGCGGTTCTCATGGACAAACCAACATTATTGGCGCAACGGATCTTCTGTCCCACACCCTGTGTCATTCTTTGTCCCACTTTTTATTATATTGCTATTTCTCCTTCATAAACATCATGTTTTAATTCTTTTTTGTTTCCTTAAGATCCAATAACTATTAATTAAGTAACTCATATTTCACTAGCACAATCAAGCGTTTGGATTGCTATTTTCCATTCTAGTTTTCCACTTGATCCAAACTATTTTCCATTCTAGTTTTACACTTCTTTTTTGTTTCCATGCGACACTCGATCGGTTCTTTTTTTATTTTTTTTTAATTTATTGCATCCATCACTACTAACAAGCATAGAAGGAAGGTGAAAGTCAGAACCAATGACGTAATTTTGATTTATTTGTTGCTAAGGGGGTAATTTACATAGTGTGAGTTCATTAAAAAGGAAAGAAAAGGAAAGAAGGAAGAAAAAGAAAGAAAAATAGAAATGCAAAAAGGCAAAATATTATGCTGCGTAAGTAACATAATAAGTTTAATGATTTATTTGTCTATTACCTCCAAAAAGGGGTTAAGTGCAGATAAAAAAAATCTAAACGGGTAAAATCGAAACTGGACTATAAAAACGGGGTCGTTAACTGCAAAAGCTTTTCCTGTCACTAATCTTGTACTGAAGGACGGTTGATTGCGTGATGTTACTGTCGATTGAAAACGCCATTCTAACGGCTTCCTTGTGTTTAAACGGAGCATGCAGAGGTAGAGCTGGTCAGATGCATCTGAAATCTAGTGATTTTCTTCTATTCAATAATGTTTAAGTTCATAATTTGCAGATTTTCTTGTTTTAATCCAATTTGATCCAAGCCCACATCAGCCACAAAGAAATAGTACGTGTACAGAAAATTTTTCTGAATGAATTATTGTTGAACAAATGTTTGAGTACTTGCTTTTGGATGTATATAACTTAACTTCGTGCCTAATAGACAATCTTGAAAAAAAAAAAAATGGACATGTAATAAGGAGAAATTTTAGTATTTGTTTCTCAGGCTAATAAGGGTTGAAATTGAAATATGGAGAAAAAAAAAAGGTGGAGTTGAGATTTAACTTTTAGTGATTCATGAGAGTTTTTTTTTTTTTTTTAAGTGATTCGTGAGAGTTGATAAGGGAAAAAAACAACTATGGGAATCGGAAGTTTGAATTTTGGAAAGGAATAGCCCGCAAAATGGTCAACTTAGTGTGAATGGTGAACCTTAGATCAGATGCTCTGAGCAGGGTAGAATGGATATTTGAAAGTGAAGATTTTCGCCGAGTTTAACAAGCAGAAGTGAAGATTGTTACAGCATTAAGGTATCCCTATTACTTTTCACACAAGGAGAAGACAAATATGTGTAAATGGAATCTTGATCAGAATGATGCCTAGTCATTTTATGATTTTTTATCAGTTTACTGAGCCCATTATGTATTTGCCGATTTTCTCACATATATTAGTCTGTCAATTTAACTGAAGAAGAGGAGCCAATTGAAAGTGACATTAATATAATTTAATGGTGATGATCTATTCTTGTCAAGTCATAAGTATTAGTCTTGAAGCTTTTTATGTCAATTATGTTAGAGTAGTTAGGCTTTTAGTTCTTAGCTTCTTGCATTCCTTAGGCTTGGTAACAGGCCTCACTGTGACCTATAAAGTAGACTGCAAATTGAGACTTGCAAATGATTTTGGTTCTTTCTTGTTAATTTATTTACATAATTGATTTCTCTTGCAATTGAGTTTGAATCATTCTCTCGGGATACCGTGTTCCAAAACTCAGTTTTAGTCAATTAGACAATTGAGCCTTGTGATTGTTGTTCACTGACATCATAATAAAGGTGTTTCTCTGATCACTGATTGAAGTGGTGGAGTTATACAAATTTTTGATAGAGAGTTACTTCCCTAGAAAGGATTTTCTGCTTTGCTTTTTCTTCCACTTCTTTCCCATAGAAGGAGATTTAAGTTACTGGTAGGTGAAAGAGGGAGATAGTGAAAGCTTGATAGATAGATGAGACCAGGCCTTAGTGATTAGGAGCTAAAGAATTTGGTTCATTCTCTGGATATATAAAGGAGTGAAGTAGGAAAATAGTCGATGGAGATGGAGGGAAGAGCATACTCAGAGTTATACAGAAACACAAGTGAAGAACTGTTTATTAAAACCATGATGGAGAGCTCACTAGGGATGCCAATTCCAACCATGGAGATGTTGGGCTTTAAGAATCTATCTCAGAACTTCAGAGCAGATAGCGAGGAACTCTTTAAGAGTTGGCTCACAAATGGAGAGGCAAGAATTACATAATCTTTTTTGCAAATTTTGCATATCATACGTGATAGAGTTCTGAAATATGTTAGGGTCTCAATTTTGATTTAGAGTTTTTGGGTATTTATATGAATGAAGATACAGATATATTGGTTTAATGTTGTTTGCTTCAATCTCGTGCTCAAGTATCCTTTATTCCCAGTACTTTTAGTCTCTGAACATTTTGGTCTCTCATCGTTTTATATGCGACTATGAGTAGAGTGTCTGCATATGCAAAAGGCATGGAGAAGCATCAAGTGTTTGGATGATGATTTCTAGTCTTAATCCAACTTTAGTACTACCATCATAACAGTTTGGTCAAGTTGGCTAGAGGTATGGTACTTCAATGGTATGTTTGACTTATAGTAGTTCTAAAGGAAAAAGAGGAAAGGTCTTGAGTCTCAAACTAAAATTGCCAACTTGTACTAGCTGTGCGATTCAGCTGTAACATGTTATCCAGGGAACTATAAGCGTCAGGCTTGTCTTTGTCAAGACATCATTGTGATGTTGCATTATTATCTTAGAATTGAAAATGAATACTAATACCTGGTATGTAGGGTTTGTTTGGGAAAGATAAGTACCATGATAAGCAACAGAAGCTATTTAATTTAAAACCATGAGACTACTTGACAAATTTTTTCAATCACAGTATGTTGATGTAGCTCTTTATTACGTTTGATCATTAAATAAATCTTATAACTGTAACCAACAGATGAACATGTAGAGACTGAAATTTCAGCTTATGTTTGACAAGCATGTGTTTGAAATATACATTTATTCTTTGATTCCCTATTCTACTTACCAAGAAAAAGGCTGTAATTGATGACTCTGCTTCACTTAAGTCTCTTGAGAAAGATTCAGATGTTTACCCCTATGGCACCAAAATTTGTGTTTATCCTATTTGCTTCAAGGCGTTGCATGTTATTTTGAACTTTTGCAGGTTCTGTGAGTTTCTATCCTAATTGATATTCATTTTCTTGCAGAACAATGGCTGCAGTCCTGCTGGCATTGCACATCGTACTCGAAAGGCATCAAGGAGGTTAGTCTAACGAATTGTTAAAACTCATATAAGAAGATTGACACAAATACTTCTCTTATTATGGTGTTGTAGTGGAGTCTGATTCTGCTTTTCCAGTTCTAGCTGATTCGTATAAGTGAAGGATAGATAGTAGGATCCATTTAAATGAACATCTAAAACTGCATAACTTGTTTCATGAATCACAGCAATGACTTTTCGTGTTTGAAACGGGGAAAAGTTAGAAGATAAACAACTAGCTGTTTGTCTTTCTACTTTGGAAACATGTCATCACCTTGGAATTGGATATTCATGTTTTTAGTAAGAAGTGAGCATCTGTACAGTCATCTAAAGATCCATAGAATTAATCGATGTAGAATACTTTTTTACACCAATTATGTGACATTTAAAATGCTTGAACTTGAGCATTTGTTGGAACTTTTTGGCTTTTCTGGATAAATGGGGTTTATTGCTGGGACTGCTACTTGCATGTCTTATATCCTGCTTAGCAGAATACCAATGCAGTTTGCTTTTTCATAAAATGATAGGAACATCGATTAAGTATCCTGAAAGTTGTACACTTGCTTTCATCTTCCCTTGTATAATTTTAATTACATGGATACAAAATGCTTATGCAATAATTTAGGATCTCTGCTGAAGCATCCAATTTGTCAAACCAACATGAAGGAGTGTTTCCAAAAAAAAGAAGCGATGAGATCTTGTTCCCACAGAATACTTTCAATGCAGGCGAAAATTTGAATGAACTCAACCAACATCCAGTCAGGTACTGTAGTCATGTGTACTGTTATATCTTTGATTCATCTGACAGCATCTTTAACTTCATTTTTTCCTTTGACATGCATATTACTTAAAAAAGTATGATCTCTTCCACTTTTCCTGCTTAAATTTTTAAATCCTGGAAAGAATTGAACTTTATTGCATTGCTGTCAGTTTCATTAGCATACATCTACTTTCAAATAAAAACTTTTTCGTGCCCTCTTCATCAATCCAATATGAGATGGCATCCTTCTTGATTAACATTCACAATTCTTCACTGGCTAACGAGGTGTTTAATCATTTAACCTTCTGTTCCAAAATGATTATTCAGATATTTGCCTTCTTATTTTGTCAAATCTCCTCTGCTGGTACAGTAGTCCAGGGTCTGACTTCTGCATAAACTTTTTCAGGAATGCAGTTGAAAAAGAAGTGCAAGCGAGCGATTTGTTTCTGGCTAAGGTTTGAGTCTATGAATAAACTGCAGAAGCACAAAATCCAATTATAATTTCTGAAACAATCTTATGCGTTACACATCACATGCAGGCTTGGTTTCATAGTTGCCAACCTATGACGAGAAGTCGTTCCTCAGAATTGAGGTAACATGTTTATGCTTCATCATTAGTTTAAGTACATTCTGTTTAGTTTTCTGAGGGGATGAAGTACCACAGCCTAGTTGGAAAGCCGCACTATAACTGGTATCAATCCCCACTCTAACCAGATTCATAGTTAATAATTTCCAAGCAAACAGGAGAACTAGATGGCTGTTGCTTCTGGTGCTTTACTGTAACTTGCCACGTCTTAACTCATTACAGGACATTGGGAGTCAATAAGTTTAATGTTGTGTTCCTGCAAGTTATTAAACAAGCATGCATGGATGACTTGTATTATTTCTGCAGAGATTGTTGTTTTCTAGAGTTATGAACTAATAATGTTCAAGATAGTGTACCTAGAATTATATTTTAGATCATATTGAGTAAAACTTGTCGTTTTCTCTTTTGGAGTAGGAAGAGGTATGCTGCCCTGCAAACTTCACAGACATCAGTTGCTATGGAGACCATGTCTAATATATCAGAGAATGGCATTAACAACTTCAAACAATACTATACAAATCCAAATGGATTCAACAACGTGTCAATGGGTGAGATGCCGAATCAAGTGAATACATTTATGTCTCCATCCAACTCATCTTCCTCTAATTTCAACACTCCACAAGGGGGGAATGTAGACAACATTTCTTCTGTTGTGACCATGCTCAAGGGTACACTGGAGCGTAAGAAACTTGGTAACTCGGTTGAGAAAGAAGCTGTTGATGACAGTTCTTTTGGATGTTATGGTTCTGAAGAAGTCTTAGGTAACACAGTCCTGAATCAAGAAAGAAATCAGGCACATGAGATGCAAGGAACTTTCCATGACTTATCTGTAGTTCAAATTACAGAGGCTGGAATTATGCAAACAGTTGAAGGGTCTTTTGGTTTTGGCCTCGAAGGCATGATTCCTCACACAAATGTTATTCAGATGAGTACAGTATCTCGAGAACCTTCCCAAAGTGAATCCTCTGCTGCTGCACCTGTAGTTTCAACCGGTTTTGAAGTATGTGATGGACCTAGTACCTCAGGTCAAGCTCCTACTGTCTGTGAGAGCTCTAGGAAGCATGTGGATTATGCAAGGAGTTCAGAATATGGTTCTAGAATTAAAGGTATGACAGAACTATTTCCAACTAAAGTCACAGTTTAATTGGCATGATTCAGTTAAGCAACTAAATGTGAAGCTCTTGAATGGTTTATCATTTGTCAGCTATGTAAAAGTGACTCTGCATTTCTTGTTATGATGAGCTTATGCAAAGGTTTTCGTCAGATGCTGTTCTTATAGTTTTGTTATTGAGTGTTCCATTTCACTAAGATTAGATTTCAATTTCATCATGACAAAACTCATAATTTCCCTAAAGCTAAGAAAAAAATGATTAATGTATTCATTGTGCTCTTGGTTGACAGATGTCAGAGAGCGTATGTACAATAACTTGAAAGATGATAAAAAGGTATTTTAAAACTATGTAATTCAGTGAACTTTCAAAAGTAAACTAGGTAAGGTACAACTTTCTAATCAAATACTGTAATTTGTGTGTGCATTATTACCAGAAAGAAGGCTTAGTTCGATATGGATCTGTAACATCAGCTGGTTCAGGTAATTGAGCTTATCTTGTACTTATGAAGCATCCTTGGCATTTAGGTGCCTTGTTAAGTTGTCTATGATCACTTGGAAAAAGAGAAAGGGATTTTATCATATGCATGTTGCTGAGGTGAGGGTTATAATGGCCATTGGAAGGTAGTGGTTAGTTGGTTTTTTCAGCAGAACACAATAGAACCTTATTCATATTTTCTACAAATAAGCATCAATCTAAATTCTAGCTCATTTAATTGGCAATAGATTAAAGTGCATGAATCAGTGATAAAGGGCATTAAAGCATAATTCTTTAGAGCCAGTTTTTGAATGTGCTTTGGTTCACTGCATAGATGCTCTCATGTACCCAATTCAGGTCCATACTAGTGAATTTAAGAGGCATATGGTAGGGTAGAGGGACTCTTGCCAACACATCCTATAGTGGGATATTATGTCAAAAGGCAGAGACCGTATGGTGGCAATGGTGTTTCAGTGATTGAATTCTTGCAAGACCCTCCTAATTTTTGACAGCCATATGATTAAGAAAGCTGGGTGCTTATAATAGGATTATACCATTGTTCTTTTAAGTAGAAGAGAAGTCTTGCTGTGCTGGATATGCCAAAGCTTGAAATGAAACAGAAACAAGTGCATTTCGTGTTTTCTTTTCCCTGCTCGTCCTCCATTGATCAGTCTTTCTGTGATCTTGGTTTTCTATTTGGAGGTTAAGGATTATTGGTGGAAATTTTGTTGCAGTTTGCTGTTGTGAGAAAGGTGTGCCTAGATGTTCTACTGATGTTCCTCAACTTCGTCCTTCCTTGTATAAACGCCTTTCAGAATAATGATGTAATAATGAAGTGATCTTGCAAATTAAGCTAAGGAAGTGATATGAACTTGGGGAATATTCAGTTCAACTAGTAGGATGAAATATGCTTCCTGTTGTTAATTGACTGTTTTCATCTTTGCTTTTCCTTTTTTTTTTTTTGTGGTTTTTGACTTCTATGGGTGGGCCCGACTTTGATTGGCCAAAAAGGATCTTCATTCAAACTCCATCATTTGATGTTGCTACAAGTTCTAATTTCTGTACAAACACTAGCTCTTTTATAAATGAAAAATGATTGAATGTCTAATTGTGTGCTGTAAAAAGTGTGCAATGATTTCAGCACTTCTGATCAGAATGTGTTTTACAGTGGAACAAGGAGATCCCACTAAGAAGCGCAGGGTGGAGAGGTCTCGAAAGTATGTATCTGCCTTTGATGTTCTCCAGCATGTTCTTATCTGCTGTCAAGGCAGTTTAATAGATAGATAAACTTCTTTCTAAGAAATCTCCTATGCGTGATGTAGAATGGCAGAAGCGAAGGAAAGAAATTTGACACCTGCAGTTCCTTCTGATATGCAATCCATTTTGAAGAGATGTGAAAACCTTGAGAAGGAAGTGCGCTCACTGAAACTCAACTTGTCTTTCATGAACAGGTAATTGTCATCTCCTTGTCCTTGATATGTTAAACTAGACTTGCCGGATTGCAGGTTGTTTACTGATTATAAAGAAACTTTCCACTATTCTTGATTATATCACCCTACGTGCTTACCCTTTTATTATTATTATTATTATTATCATCCTTTTTTTTGGGGACATAGGGATATGGAAGTAGATTAAACCCCAGCCTCAACTTTGCTAGAGGCAGAATCTTCTTGTCTGCCTTTGAAAACTCACAATTTGTGCACATCATTTATCTAAAGTCACATATAATATCAAGAAGAATGAGGATTATTGGTTGCAAAAGATAAAGCACAGCATGAGCAAAATATTGTTCGACTGGAAGTCTTCTCTTTACCTTTTTGGTGTATGTTTGCTAGAGCAAACAGGTGTTCTCATAACAGTTCTGCATCTAACAGTCCACTGATCCCTAATAGGCCTCAGCTAAATATATCTTCTGTCAGGAAGGCTGCTCTCGTGCGTAGTACCACTTTGGACTATCTGGTGTCTGATGTATTTCAAGCAGTCTATCTCACAAACCACAAGTTTGCTGCAGCTCTAGGAATGTAGGATTGTTTTAGAACAGCATGTACAGCAGTCTATCAGTTCTAAACACAATCTGCTCAAACTTGTGCTTAGTTGCGTTGTTTCCATTTCATTTGTTCTTGCAGTCCTGATATCAGATCAACTTATCTTTTCGAGATAGTCCAGAAACCAAATTCTCAAGATTTAACAAAGTAATCTGGTAATTTTCAGGAAGGACTCTGAGCAAACCAAGCAGATAGAAGAGCTTCAGAAGCAGAATGAGGATTTGGCAAAAGAAAAAGAGCGGCTTCTTGAAGAAATTGAGCGTATCATTTCTGAAACAGCCAAGATGTAACACTTTCTTTAGTCTCGTGCCCCCCAATCAACCTTAAACATTGTTGAAGATTTATCTTCATCTTGAACCCTTTTTGAGCAAATGCACCTTATCAATATTTACTAGGAAAAGCATTCTCCAGATTTGTTATACTCAGTCCTTGTGTCATGGAACATGCCAAGTTCACTTAGCTAGTCCCAAATGGCAGTTTTTTGCAAGTTCACTTAGCTCAGCGTACATAGAAATTTTGGATAGTTTCTATATCAAAGAGCTAAGATGCATTGTAAACTGTTACCTGCTCAAGGGACACTTATGAGCCTGTTCTCTAGAATGCAATTTGTCTTCCTTTCAAGTCAGAAGATTGAAAAGACAAAACGAGGTGAAACTTGTAGACTTTTCTTGTTCGTAGTTGAATTTTTCTAATAGAGAAAAAGAAAGAAAGACAGCAAAAGATAAATCTTTTGTGCTATTATCATTCTTGATACTACTTGATCACTCTAATACTTTCTCCTCTTTGAAACAAGGTCAAAATAATGTAGGACTGACAATTAAAACTTTATGAGCAAATAACGTCATATTGTTTTGAAGTTGCCATGTAACTGAGATCTCATGTCATTTTATTTGTTATTGTAGTTTTACCTTCAAATAAGTAAGAAATTTATACATATAACCACTGCAAAGAAACTAATAATACTTATTCAATTTTAACAACATTCTATAACTTCTTTTATTTTAACTTCCAATAACTTCCACTTTTTTTTTTGTGCAAATCAAATTTCTAATAGCTTCTACCTTTGATGTTACAAAAAAAAATAAAATCTTACCCTTTTATTGTGGAAAAAAAAAAGTTGCACATCCACAGGGTATACATCTCCCAGTAGTTTACTTGATTAGATTGAATTGTATAACTATCTAATTCTTAAAAAAATTGAAAAAAATGAAAAATTCATTCACCACTTAAACTTAATGGATTCAGATTTTAATATGTTTAGATGTGTTTGATAATTAAAAATTTGACATATGAATTAATTAAATGACACTGAATTTTCTAGGTAAAATTTGTTTCCAAAAGTAAGTGATAATCTATTCACTTAGTACATTTTGATAATTCAACTTAATAATTCAATAATTTAATGGATTCATATTTCAGATTTCAAACTTTAATTTTCAAACTTCAATTTTATTAAACGCACCAACAACATTGAAAAAGGATAAGATACTGCTTACATAAACAAAATTTCTATGTGTAGCTTGAAAATTGCGATAAAAAAAAAAAATACATTTCAACACTTTCCAAGAAAAGAAAATTGTTTCTACCCAAAAAAAAGGGTCTAAACTGCAGAGGAGTAGATGGTAATTTCACAAAGAAACTCCCAGCTACCTTTCTCAGTTCCCGCCCTTAAAATTCATTTTCCTTTTAAAATCTCTGCTGCAAAATCCATTCGTTTCTCAGTTGCAAATTTTACTATTCCGGAAGGTTCTGTTTTCTTCTCCGTTTTCCGTACAGATTTAAACTGAATCCAGATTCGAACAATCGAACTTCGAAATTTCTGCTGCAGCTCTATCTTTGAAGGTACGTTGATTCTCCATTTTCGAATTTCGGTAGCGTAATCGTTGTTTCTGCATGTATGAGCAGACAGGGCTAATTTGCTTCGATTAATCCGACCTCATTTCATTGATTAATTAGACTTTTCTTCGTTAATTATAAACTGATAGCAATCTGCCTCCCTTTTTCCCCAATAAATTTAGTTTTTTTTTTTGTTTTGATGAATTTTATACATTCTCGCTTGTCAATATTATTGAGAATCGCTGAAATTTGACAAAGAATTTGACGTAGTAATGCCTGATCCGCTATATTTTGATACTAGAGTATCGATGTTGTGATCGCGAGCGAAATTTTCTGAAAATTTTTTTCTGGCCATGTGTTTGCTTTATATGTTTGTTCCATTCCTTTTCTGTTCAGTTTTCCTGGTTGATATTCATCTTCTGCTACATTACGAGAAAAAAACTGGTAAGATTGGAAAATAGCGGAGGAATTTATTTGTGCCTGATTTGATCGAGTGATCGTGATATAAGGATTGGTTCTCAGTGGTTAATAAATTTCTGCAGTATTTGCAACTACAAGGTGAAATGGAAACTGGAGAGTACAGTGAGACGGTGAAGCGCATGAAACCTTCAGTATGATTCTGTACCTTTGGCATTCTGATCTGTAAAATGCTGATAACGTTATAGTTAAACGATAACTTTGTTTCTGTAACTAAATCAAACAGATGGATAGCGTGGCTGCGGATGATAGTAATGCAATTGTGAGGGCTTCAGGGGAAGACACTGAGGGTGAGGGCAACACCATTGTTGGCTCTGAGCAAATGCTGGTGGAGATTGCTCACATTCATGAGAAGATTAATCGCTTTACTCAGCTGGTAGCTTTGCTCTACCCTGTCTTTTCATGAAAAAAAAAAATCAGTTGAGGAGCAAAGTAAAATGCGGGGAGTCCAAAATTCAAAAGAGCCAGAAAAATATATAAAGGAAAACAGTCCTATTCGCTTAGGCATTATGTAATTCTAGAAGTGAAAGTTTGAAAGATAAACCTTCCTTGATTGCAAGTGATTATGCTGGCCTTGGTTTCAGTTTGTTTGAATATAAATTCTGTGCTGAATTTCGTTTTTACTTGATGAAGGTGTCTGAGCTGCTGGAATCAGGGAAGTCAATGCTGGAGGATCTTAGTAAAGAATTTGAAAAAAGATTATTTCTGTGAGTCATTTAAAAAATAGGTGTTAGGCTTTCAAGATCAGGTTGTAGCAAAATTTTTTTTCTTGAAGCATGTTTGTCTACAGAATCCACAAGGAACAGATGGCTAAGTGGGAGGAGGAGATTCAGGAACTACAGTTGCTTGATGCCTCAAATGAGGAGACTAATGCTGTTTTGCACAATGCTAGATGTCTACTTCAGAATGTTCCCGGTCAATCTTGAAGGTAAATTCTGGCGTCATTTTATCCACAGATAGGAACACATTAATTGGATTAAATTAATAGCTTGTTGCTAACATTAGCATCTTTTGAGCTGCAAAATTACAATTAAGAACTTAAAACTGTTTGAGGTCTATGGCTGCAACATAATAGTTTTGGTATCAACATACAGAAGAATGTTAATTTGGGACTGTTTCTTCTTGTCATTTTCCTCTTTCTACCAGGTGCAGTTAGTATCAAAATTGAATGGCGTATTCTGACTTGTGGAACTGATGAATCTACAGAGAATGAAAGTTCTGCAAATTTGTTTTGTTGTTTTCTGATACTCGTGAATAACTCTTATCTTCTGTTTTGGGGTTTTAATCTAGAAGCGAAGAATGTTTCAAATAGGTTTTTAGACAGCAGAATCTAGATACATCATGAGGCTTGGTATTTGATTTTATTAATGCACGTGGTGACACTGATCATGTCCCACTTTTGCTTCAGTCATTTTCTAAGGCACATTAAACATCTACTCTGAAGTTCTAAAATTTTTTCACGTGCCAATTCAGAACATTTGAACTTGATGCTTCTTGTCACTGAAAAGATACAGTGCTTTTGAGGTAAAATTTAGTTATTGAACATTTACTTCTGCACATGAGTTCATTTTTTGCGTATCTTTTAGCTGGAAAGTGACGAAAGTTCAACCTGTATGCTGCGGCTAGGTGGCATAAACAGGTACCCTTAGTATCAGTTTCATTTCATTTTTGATCATTAGGATGCTGGTCTCATCATTCTATGCCAGGTTGTTTGGGGACATTGGATCTGCATTTCCAGGGTTTGGCTATAGAGACATGAGGATCTGCATACTGATAGTGTCGAACTTTGAATGTGTTACCAAGGAAAAAAGCAATAAACCAGTGTAAATGCAGATAGAAGTACTTTTAGGCAGTATTAGCATACGCATCAAGTTAGAAAGACATAACCATTGAGAACATCTTTTGATCGGCCTTGGCACCGTTGAAATCAAGTTGATAGAGTTGACTGCTTGCTGCCTTTGTTCCAGTTTCACTTTTTACTCTGAATTCCAGTAAATAAAGATCATGAATTTTGTATCTAATAGGTCCAACAGGTTAGTCGCATTCTTCACTTCTGGTGCTTTGGTCACTTGCAATTACTGATCAAGTGCTCCAGATAATGGTATTGAAAGATTGGAAGACAGCATTATCGTTGCATTTGTCTCCTTGTTGATGATTATTGAATTGATGCTTAAACTGTATGCTAATACTTGACCATGTAGAAGAGGAGATTGCTGTCCTCTGCTTAGACTCACTTGGTTTGACGCTGGGATATGTGATGTAGTAAAGTATAGCACAAACGAGTATAATATTTGGATGACGGCCGGGAAAGATTAATCCTCAAATGGTTGATATGAGAATAATACATGTTAATGCTGTTTGAACTGTGTTTCTCTTAATGCATGATTACAAAGAATTGTTTAAGATTAATTTGCATACTTAGTTGTAATGACGCAGTTTTAAAACATTTTCTGTTGGGAGGGCAGTCAAATTCTTCTCCCGAGAAAAAAAGTCTGCTCTTAATCTGGATTTGTTTACCATCTGCAGGCATCGAGCGGCACCCTCAAAAGACACTGGTACTAGACTTGAGTTGGTTGACGTTTTACTACCGCGTTGGATAAGTCCACATTTGAATAACTATAAATGACCTTAGTAACTTTCCGAAATATGCCTTCAAATTCCTCAAAACATAGTAAAATGTTCTCATGATCACATTTTTCTTTCAAAAGCTATATATGCTCGCTTAATTGACCAACTTCTGAATTTTGTTAGAAAGCAAAGTTGTCTACCCATCATATCATTATCAAGTAGTATTGGACTAGGTAAGTATTGTTGCCTAATATTTGGTAATAGTGTAAAGAGATGTATGAGGATAAACTTAACCTCAATGATTTTGGGCTATTCGGAACTTTTTTTTAGAATTTTGTGAGGAATGAAGGTTTTAGGAAAAAGTTAGAATGAGGTTTACGAGGGAAACGACTTTCCAACTCAAAAGATCTACATCAAACACGAGAATAGAATATATAAGTTATCAAACATTACTTGTAGAACTCTTTAATATATCGTCATTCTTTGGCCTGAATTATGAAAGAAGTGCTATATGATCATATTCTTGTTTTCGTGTTTCCCGAACCAATTTTTTTTGGTCTTAAATTCCTTTATGTCGATATCAATTTCAAAAATATAAATTGTTTTATATGTGTTTAAACCGAAATCTAACCAACTCATCTCTTAAAACATGTGCATTCAAAGTCTAAAAATTTAGGAGCTGGATCCTCTGTCTAATATTTTGTGTTCACTTTTTTGTCCAGTGCAAAATTATGTAGTTTCACTTGTTATATCTGTTGATGTGACACATAAAAAAAAAAGTTGTTTGGCTGCCTTATGCTAAAACAAAGGGAAAAAAATTGTTTGGCTTAATAATAAGGTTCCCAAAAAATTGTTTTGTTGAAGAACTTCCTTTGTCTTCTAGACAAAAAACAGTGGTAACAAGTTTTGGGTTAAAACATACGATAGCAATAGGGTTTTGGGAATTGTAACAAAGTTGTGTAAACAAAGGAAATCCAAAAGAAAAGAAAAAAGAAGTAGCATAAGGCAGCCAAACAACTTTTCTTTTTTATGTGTCACATCAGCATACTCCCTCCCTTTTTTTATAACTGACGTTTAAGGTTTTGCACATCAATTAAGAAAAGATTTTCATTGTTTAAATCTATACACTACTTTCCTTTTGTACCCTCATTAATTGTCCAATTCATCCATATTTTCTCTCACTAGAGTACTAAATGGTGCTGTTTTACTAGGCCAAAAGCAATGCAAATTAACTAAAAGTAGTAATTAAGAACCCTGTATTGGAAAAGAGAGATAAAAGGGTAAAATTGTGAAAAAATAATTAATGCTGCATGGGGATAATAAAACGACAGATAAAAGTACTTAAGAGCAAATTTCTTAAACGTCAGTTATAAAAAAAGGGAGGGAGTATATAATAAGTGGAACTACGTAGATTTGCACTGGACACGAAAGTGGACACAAAATATTAGACAGAGGATCTCGACTCAAAAATTTAGACAGCTATCATAAATAGAGCGAATTGCGCGAAATGTCACTAAACTATTTCAAAGTGCCGGTTCTGGTCACTAAACTTTTTTATTAGCGCGAAATGTCACTGAACTAGTAAATCTATATCGTTTTGGTCACTCCGTGTATTTGTGCCGTTAGGAGAGATGGAAATCAACTTTTTGAGGGGCAAATTTGTCTGCACAGCCTTTTCCTTGAAGCTTTTACATAATCATGAGAGACGGAAAAACGGAAGACAGCAATGCATCAAAATTTCTCAAACGTGAGGAAGCGAATTGACCAACTTAACCGATTTTTTCCACGAGGAAAGAAAAAAAATTGCAAATAAAGCATCTTTCAATAAGAACTTTTAGCTAGGCATTTCGTCGAACACCAAATGAGCATAAGAAATTTCACCGATTCTTTTGTTCAATTTGAAGTTAATCAGCCCAAGAATTGGTAAGAAACATAAAGACATTCAATCCCAAACAACACAGAAAGCATGTATACACAAAATTGCGTACAATCAACATACAAATCACAATAAGCTAATCTCGGTTTTGAGATTCTTATAGGTCTAAGCTTGAGGAGAAAACAGAATTTGTTCGGTTGAAGGGGAAAGAGGACTTACCACATCTGTTCGATTGAAGATTTGCAGACGACGGTGATGGAGGATTCTGGGGAGGTGATGGCGGCTTCCTTCGAGCGGCGGCGGCTTCAGTGGCGGTGAGCGCAAAAACGAACAGCAGCGGCAAAAGAGATGCGCCGATGCTCTTTCCCCTCTTTCTCTCGTCCTTCGTCTAGACCTCTTTTCTTCCTCCTCTGTTTTCCAATTCCTCCGCAGCTCCTCCTCTGCTTTCTTGTTTTTACTTCGTTCGTTTTTCCCATTTCTTCTTAGCTGAAAAACCTCTGGCCCTCTTTCAAGTTTGTTATCCGAAGCTTTTTCCTTCCTTACTCTGTATCCGGCCACAATTTAGATTTGCAACTCTTGCGTTGCCTCACCTGAACTGACGCTAATTTGGCACTAATTTGGGGAGTGGGAGCGTGGGAGGAAATTTTATTTGAAAATGGTGGCAGGCATCAATTTGACCTCGCCGAAGTCCACTTTATTGCCAAATCATTCATCTTCAGGAGAATCAAACACTACTGCTTTCCTTGGTGGGTCACCTTTAAATGGCTTATCTTTTCAATTAAAACCCAAAGTAATCAAGAATGTCAATTTGGTAGTTGCTTCCGGAAAAGCCATCAGCAGCACGAGTGGTAGCAGTGGCGGAAGGTTCTACTTCAATATCACTGGGTTTCCTTTCCCTCTTGGTCCTTTCCTGAATAGGCGGACAATCAGAACTGAGGTTAGTAATTTGCGCCCTCGTTTTTTCAGTCCTGGCTCTTGACCTTTCTGCATCAGAGCAATAATCCTGTCTAGTTGAATTTCTGCTTTGCTGCCGTTTTTCTTGTGGGTTAGTTTCGTGAGTCCTGTGCATATACTGTCCATCGATCATCCAATGAAAGGTTAGTTTCGTGCTCTTGACCGATAAAGGGTAAATAATGATAAATAATGTAAGGAAAGGTAAGTAATGATAAAGGGTGTTCTTTGTTACAAATGGTGAAAGAGGGAGGAGGAGGAAGAAGAAAGAAAAAGGGAAAGGAAGGAGAGTGGAAGTGGAGGTGATGGCGGTGGGTGGCAATGTAGGTGATGGATGGTTGTGGGTGAAGAAGAATGAGGGCATAAATTTTTTAACTATTGTGTAGACGAAATTACCCCTTAAAAAGTGATTTTCCGTCTCTCCTAACGGCACAAATACACGGAGTGATCAAAACGGTATAGATTTACTAGTTCAGTGACATTTCGCGCTAATAAAAAAGTTTAGTGACCAGAACCGGCACTTTGAAATAGTTTAGTGACATTTCGCGCAATTCGCTCTCATAAATATCATGTAAATTTAATTCCAATTTATTTATAAAACAAGGACTAAAGCCACAAAATGCACAATAAAATAAAGGAAACCTTTTGAGTATCATGCTCAGAAGTGAATTTCACCGTTGGACGGTGAAAAAAGTGTTATTGATCCTTAGATTAAATATTTATTATTTAAATTATTATCTTTAGTGAGAAATACAAGTAGAGGAATGGTACCCAAAGGGACCATAGAATTTTCGTAAAATAATATAACGTTAAAACAAAGTTACAAAAGTATTGAAATAAATTTGCAATAATTTAACAATCAAGTCTATACTACTCGCCAAAAGTTATCAAACATGAAACGACATGGTAGAGATTGATAATCTTTTGCACTCTAGCATACATTCTTCTAAAAGCTCTGGGGGTTCTATCTTAAGCCTTTGGTTCAATTCTGAGGTTCTTTAATTTTTTGATTAGTTGTCTTTGTCGTGAAATCTGAAATCCATAGTTGTTTACATATAATATGCCAGGATTTGGTGGCGGGATCTAAAAAAATTCTAGAGTTAAAATGACACTTAGAATTTCTTACGAGTTTGTTCTTATTTTAAAAGAAGGGACATGGAATATTCACGAGACTAGTAGCTAGAATTAATGCATTTAGTTTATGAGCAATATAAAAAAGACATTCGAATTCACTCACAAAACTTTGATTTCACTTGAAAGAGCACACAAAACCATTTACAAATTATTCACAACGGATCCTGCTTCACATGGTGTATTCATACATGAAGTTGACGTTTTCACTTCCTCAAAAGCATGAAAACAAAAAGGCAAAGAAAAATAGCCAACAAAGAAATAAACATGCAAGTGCCTTGTACTCAAGATTCCCACCTAAAATTGGATTAACAAATAAAGAAAAAGATAGATATACAGCCATATTCTAACAAATATCAAGATAGCCAGGGTACTGAGGCTGTTGAATATTTATCCTCATTACTGTCCAAGGATGGCAGATCTAAACTGACTGAAATGCTGGAAATTCTTGTGGATAATGACTAGGAAGACTGCAAGATTGTATTTGCTGAAATCGGCTAACTTCAAATGATTGTAAAGTTATACAGACAATATAAGAGTTTGTAAGCTTGATGACTGACTAGATAGATTCTATAATATATAGACTTTGATGAACTTTGGGCAAACAAGAAAACTATCCAATCATACTGACTAGAAAGATTCTATAATATGTAGATCATTTGCCAAAACCTATATTGGTGCATTGCTGTTACATAATTATGCTTCATTCTGCAATGTGAAAATTGGCAGAATTCAGGAGGCTGGGGTGGTAAGTAACCTCAATCAAGAAGTGCTACCAGGTAGCAAACATCCCAGACATCTGAGGGAGGCCTATTCTTCTTAAATACATTAAGGCCAAGAAACCCATAAAGGAGAAATATGCTATGAAGAAGCAAGCTCGCTTGATATAGACAGCACATGAAGATAGATGCGTCCTTTCCGCAGAGCAACGGTGCAAGGAAGACTTTAATTGGTGGACAACTCTAGCCAAGCCAACAGTTACCAAGGAGGTACAGAACCCAGTCACAACTCCAGCCACAACATCCAATCTCCAGTGCTTAAGTGATCTGCTGCTTGTAATCCAGGATTTCAGTATCCTAATAGACCTGCCAGAACAAAATGAACTTCAAACACAGTAAGAGAGGTATGCATAAAGGAAAACCATATATTGCAGCAAAGCATAGTTAAGAAGAACCTGAAGTACAAATTATAAGGAAGGAAGTGACTTTCTAAGAGACTAGGAAGAATATTGCCTGGTCTTGCTACCATGAACAACAGACTTTAGACAAAGATGGATCTCTACCTAAATATGACATAATGTTGTCTGACACAAGGACTGGAAACAAGTTGATTTTTTAATGCCAAATTCATTCTTACTGACATTGTTAAAATTTCCAAAATTTGATACAAAAGAAATTCACATTAAATGCTGAATAAAGCTGGCACAGAAACGAAGAAGCTGATTAAAAATTGATATCAGGGTTGCATATAGAAATCTATGTAGATAGTTCAACAATTAGCATAAAATCAACATAACAGGATGCCAACAGTAATTAGTAAAGCATTGATCCTTACAGCTAAAAGAAGTCTCTCAGTAAGAGGTAAACACAAAGCAAACTGTCATGATTTAGTTGAAGAAACTGATGCGCAATGCAAAACTAAAAGAGGATCAAAACATGGAATATTAACTTCTGAGATTACAAAAAGGTAGGGTGTGTGTGAGATTGAATTGGAACAATAAAATTTATCCAGTCTGACAACAAATTGCAATGATTATCATACAGAAAGCAGAAACAGTGGATGAAGTTTATCTTTGGTCTATGTGCTCATAAGTTAACCAGTAGACTGCAAATAGTTAAAAGCATTTCTTTCCAGGTGGAATAAGGAATAATCACCATCTAGATTTTGCTAATCTTCTTTCAATAGACTAGATGTATATAAGAAGCGGATTAAAGAAGAATAGACAAGAAACCATTTTAAAGGAGTATACTCACAGGATAGAGTATCGTCTAAGCATCTCAAAACTGGATGGATGATTTGCCTGGCAATTGAAAAGACCATCCTGACGTATGTCAACCTTGGAAATCCCCAATGTGTACCAGCAATCATAAGTTTCATTGACCTAAAACAGAAGGTAATGATGTTATGGAGAGAAATGCACAATTAAAATTGAAACGACAAAGTAAATTAATCCAATGGAGATTAGTCGAAGGTTGTAAATTTCCACGCTGAAAGCTTCAAATTCAACCTCTACCTTAAATTTATCTTTGGTTAACCATGCAGCTCCAAAAGTCGGTCTACAATTGGATGGAAGGGCTTCATTTGGAGCCTCTGCTAATGCAATTCTCCGCTGGCCTGACCGATCTACATATTCAACCTGTTGTTTGGAGAATATAAATCTACAATATATCACAGAAAGGGCCAACATTTTCTTAAAAGAGTACATGCAAGAGACATTCAAAAAGAAAAAAAGAAAAAGTCAGACATATGAACTGTACATGATCATGAAGTTGTTTCGTTTCAAAATGTTGAATTAAAAGCTAAAACTGGACAACTTTTGTCAACAGATCCTTGCACATGTAACATGTCAGTCCATATGCTTCATCCCACCAGTGACAATTATTGGACCTTAGTCTCATTCCTAACTTAATTATGATATTTAGCGCAACGCCCAGGTACATACCAACTTCCTCATTCTAATTTTTATTTTCTCTACTACCCTTATTCAATCATTTTAAATTTTCTAACTTGTTTATTTGTTGAAAGTTGGTAGGGAAAAAAAAAAGCAGTTTCAAGACATGCTTGAGCACTTCAAGTTGAAGACTGTGCATTTGTGGTTCTTCTGCCTGCAATAGGTAATATTAAGTTCACAATAATAATCATACTTGAAAGTATTTGGAAGAGCAAGATTTTCTTTAACTAGATAAAAAACTAGTCATAGTCATAGAAGTATTTTGTCCCTTTCTGCATTTTAAGGCTTAGAGGCATTTATTTAAGACACTTTGATTGAGTAATCTAAGAATTTATTTACTGACTAAATAAGAAAAGCAGATTGATTTCCAAAACAACTTTTCTTGATTTATGTTAGATGCTGTCCTTTAGCTTATAGGTACCATTTCTTTCAGTTACATCTATATCACTAACATAACCACAGATGCTTTTACTAGTTTTACTCATTGGTCAAGCTATAATGCACTTCTTATTTCCAATTATCAAAGTAGTGTAATCACAACTACTTGGTAAAACAACCATACATTGACCTTCCAACTAAATTTTGTCCAATAAAAGATAAAATGTGTAAATCATTAAATCTATGTAGTTGCGAACTTATACCTTATTCTCTCCAGAAGCAACAAAATTTCATTCTTTACAGTAGTACATAACTTTGTCCACCACTTTTAGAAAATATTTTGGCAGAAAGAAAACTTAAGTTATATGTTCTACATTTCTTGTATCAAATGCTAATTCTCTGAAACAGACCATTTGCTATCCAGAAAGTAAAAGGATTACGCCAATGGTGAAACTCATTAAGACAAAGTCTTTAATCAAACTATCATGGGCTCCACTTAAGAGGTTAACTCAGAGATCCACATATTAAGAAGCCAAAATCAGATAGGAAACTTAATCACAATTTTCCATACCTCAAAAACAGATGCCCAATAATAATCATAACGACATCGGAACTTCTTCCTCTCATAAGGATAAAACACATGCTTGGCTCTATAATTTAGTAATCCTAGCTCACAGACTTTGGATGATCTCAGATCCACACCTGCAAAAGAAATGAAGCAACATGTGCCCCTCATTAGCATGCACAGATACCTGAAAGTATCTTCGAGAAATGTCAAATGTATGAGACGCAAGGATGACAAGAGGATCTAACGGACATCCCCTTTGGCACATTCACCAAAATTCTTGCATTTTTTTTTTTTATCAAAAAGAGATTAATTTATGAGATTCTTCAAGCGATCACTATAAAAGGTTTCTTCAATTTGGTGCTCCTTATTTTTTTCGTAGAGGATGTGCCTTTCCATCACCAGTACTTGATAGCTCAAGGAATCTACTCCTCGAGCAAAACTTATACAAGCAAAAAAAGACCACATTTTATATCAATTTTGCATTTGTCTGATCAATCAAATGAAAAGGTTTCAAGACACCTTGAGGAAGGGGACAAAAAATGGCAGATTTCTTTGCGAAATTGGGCAATGAGACTATTCTTGTCTATATAAATGAGGCAGCAAGGGAAGTTAGTCGATGTTAGAACAGGATTTTAGAGCATTAACGCTTCACAGAGTGGAGCCCCCAACAAAATATTTAACGACAAACAGATATATTCAACATTAACCATTCGTTCCCTTTCGCGCAGCTCACTTTGTTTCTCAATGCGTTACTAATGCTCTTGCGAATGCCATGATAATTATCTAAAAAAGTTATCTGATGGCAGCAAGAAATGATCAGACCGATAGATTAGTATACCAATTTGATTATTTCCACTTTTTTTTTCTGCATTGTATCATTTTTCATCAGTTGAAAAAGGCCATTGATACCAAATTATAAAAGGTGACGAAACGTTATACCTGACAGCTAGAATGACTTAACAAACATAAATAGTTGACAACAGCAGCACACGGACTCCTCAAAATAATTATCGAGAACAAAAAATGCAGCTGAAAAAGGACAATGAGGGAATTATATACTAAACTGAGTAAGCAGACAATACGCAAAATTCAAAATTTTCAGTCATAAAGCCAGTTCAACAAATTGAATGCAAAACAATTTTCATGCAAAACTGAGCAAGCGATTCAAATTTTCTGTGCCATTTTCAGCATTCAAAACTTCAAAACACCATCTTCCCTTTCCAGTTACAAGAAACATAAGCCACCAAATTCCTAAACACTGACAACATATGCTTGCCTGAAACTATGCTCAATACTGGCATTATTGATTCGCAACATCTTATAAGGAAATCTAGAGACCCTAAGGTTTGAAAAGCAGGAATCTCACATTCTATCAGCACCAACCAAAACTTCTGATTACTTCTTGCATACTGGCATCCATTCTATTTTTTAGTTAATCAAACTTGCATATTTTCCACTGCCTTGCATAAATTCTCCCCCATAAATAATCTAAAGCATGCCTTAAAAATTTTATTTAAAAAAATTGTGTTTACAGCTACGACTTGATCATACACTCACACTCCAACTTTTCATCAATCTTCCACCAATTTGCACCAAAACATCAACCCCATCAAACATTTTCTCAGCTGGGGCATAAGAAATTTCATAGATAACCCTTAGTGTATGGTAAAAAACAATTTTCTCAAATTTTCATATATTATTCAATCTCATCAACCAACCCAGCAAACAGTACCAAAACGTCCATTCCTTAGAAGGATTCTTGAAAAGTAAGCCAAATCCTCATATCAAACAAAAATTCAGCAACCAAAAATAAAACAAAATGAAGTAGAATTCCGCAACCAAAAATAAGAATAGCTGTAAGTACACAGAAAATGAATGAAAAGGGGTAACGAAAGTACTTACTACTGGACAGGATCTTGCAGTGAGAAGGAACAGAAATGGGGTTCCAAATTGACAGGTTGCCCAGAACAACAGCTACAAAAACCACAAAAAATGATACAGAAAAAGTTGCCCAAGTGGTGAAAAGGATTTTGAAAAGAGCACCAAAAAATATATACAAAGAACTCTTTTTTCTCTTCTCCACCTCCACTTCCACCTCCACCTCCACCTCCACCTCCACCTCCTCCTCCTCAGTCTCCTCTAGCTCTTCCTTGATGTCTGGGGAGTCCATAGGGATAAAGGGGCGGTGGAAATGCAGTCAATTAGTGGTGGGATTGAGGATTTTCAAGAGTTTCCGATCTCCACCGGAAATATCTCCGGTGATCGGAGTTTATAAATCGGAGTGTTGGGTGGGAATTTACTTTATGAAAATTTTATTATTATTATTATTTCTTTTTTATGGGGTTTCAGGCAGGTCTCGGTCAGCAAAGGCAAGAAGAGGCGGTCAAGAAGAGCTCAAAATATAAAGAAATAATTCTTGAGAAAAAGGAAAATGAGAAAATATCTAATGGAGAAGTCAAAGGTTTGAGACTTTGAGGTACGTTTGTTTGTCTGAAATTTGGGGGAATTAAAAATCATTTTCCTATTATTTTACTGCATTTTTCATGTAAATATATGTACGTAGAAGAAAACTATTTTAGCAGGTAAATTGTTAAAATAGTTTATTCTAATACTTACATATTTTTAGTCATTTTATCGATCTGATTTTGTTACTCAAAATTCTAAAAATGCTAATGAAATCGTAATTTACATAGAGTTTGATTACATAATTTTCTAATATTTTTAGTTATTTATTAGTAAGAAAATAAAAGTCAATGTAATACTACCACTACTACTACTCATACTAAATATAATTTTGTGTATCAATTATTTAATTTTAGGTTCTCTTAAATGCAAGCACCATATTGGACAAAACAAACTAGAAGTAAGGAAAAAAGGATGAACCAAATTGAAGATTATCTTTTTTTTTTTTTTTGGGCGTGATTTAACAGGAAACTGAAGATTAGAAAGAAGAAAAGTAGAAATATCTTGGGTGGCAACGAAACAAATGGTCAAGGGTTGACTGACGCCGTCTGGGAGAACGATCCACTTGGACTGAGAGTCTGCTGAAACTCCTCTCAAAGCTTATCCGCTGTGTGTGTCTGTGTGAACCACCGAGTTTGGATACGGGGCAGGGACGGTTCATGGCCAAGATTTGGCCCCAAAAATTTGTATGATTCAGATCACTTCTTGTACTTCATTTTTTACAATGTATGTGGGGTTCACAAAAATTTGTTCTAAAGTTACACATTGTACAAACAAAGTTACGTCGTGTGAAAACAAACTTACGCGCTATGTAAAATGTACATAATTGCCACGAAACCGTTCCTGCCCCTGGTCCCACTGAGCTTAGCTCAGTGGCCACCAGGGTGGAACCTAAATCCCTCATTGGATTGTAGGTGCGGATTTAAACTTCACTTGTAACAAAAAAAATCTAAAAGAAGTGCCATAGCAGTCCCTTGGTCTAGTTGGGTTTGTATACCCACTAGCTCCTAACACAAGCCTTCTTAGCCTCCCTCTCCCCCTAAATTAGGATAGAGTAGGTTATATAATGTATCGTTGCTGGCAAAACAAAAATGTGTGTGTGTGTGTGTTTTTTTTTTTATTTATTTATTTTTTGGCATTTTTAAGGAGAGAAAAATATTGTAAATTTAGGATTCATACGATAAAAATTCATCAATCATGATTGTTATAACTATGATTAACAAGTTAATGGTAATGAATTTTTAGTACTAAAATTTCTTATATTTTTTTCATGACTCTGTTCTATTATTTTTCTTTAGCTTTTTAATTTTTAATTTAAAATATGAGATATATGGGTAGGTGAACATTGATTCTCTTAGAAAAAAAATTAATTAATCACAAAACTCAAAAAATGGGCCAATCATACCCATTAACTTGTTCCGGCTAACCTTAATCAAAATGTAAGTTCTATTATCCTTAATCAAACTGTAATTTCTATTATGATTAATTTTGTAATTCATTCTTTAGACCTTATAAATACAAATTTACAAGTTATTAGTATGTGGTGTCATGTGATATTACAGTTAGGGGTGAGCAAATTCGGTACATACCGAATTCATAACCGAATTCAAATTCAATTTGGTAATTTGAAATTGGGTATTTGGTAATTTGGTACAAATTCGGTACGTACCGAATTTACCGAATTCTAATATGGTATGAAATAGGTAATGAGATTATAGAATTTGGTAATAATCGATTTCGCATTCAAATTTGGTAAAATGAAATAGGGTACCGCATTACTGCATTCGAATACCAAATTAATTTATAAAATTATATAATATATAGATCAATGCTATTTAGTATTAGTATATACTACTAATATATTATTATATTATATAGGTAAATGCTATTAATAATAGTAGTATATGGTATTATCATGTACTTATAATAATAATAATATATAATAATGTACAATCTATTATTTTAGTATTTGTTAATTGTTATATGATTATAATAATACAAATATATAGTAATACATAACAATATAACATAACTATAATACATATTATTTTATATATGAGTAACATGACTAGAATTAGATAATAATTAATACATATATGTATAATATTAAATATTAAACAATAAACATAATTAGTAATTAGAATTTAGATATTGGTAATTTGATACATCATTCATGTTTTCACTAATCTTAAGGTTTTAAATATAAACAAGACAACTAAGCAGTGTAAGTGAAGACATATGAATTGCAAATCAATGTATTAGTGTATTGACTTTCACAATAAATTATAAGTAAATGAATACATACGATTTAGATATTAGTGTAAGTAAATAAGTTTTATTTTGATTTGAAATAAATTATAAGTTTGTAACTAATATAACTTATCACTAATCATTGTAATTTGTAAGTTTGTAACTAATATTACTTATTATTAATTATTGTAAATTATAAATTCATAAATTATCACTAATCATTTGTACAGTCTAAGGTTTATTCTAATTTAAATTAATCACTTTTTATGTGTTCCTTAAATCATAGACTAAGGATTCTAGGTATAAGTGATCAAAAAAATGCCAATTAAACCACAAAATGATTAGAACATAAGTAATGTGTTAAATTATGAATAAATTTGGGGATCAAATCAGTAATAATTTTTAAATCATTGAGGAACATAATGAATGTATTATAATTTAGGAGCCCCAATTTGTAAATTAAAAATTACACAATCACTTCCTTCGGGACCATAACAGGTTATCTCATCAGTTTTTTTTTTAATAGGCCGAATTCATTACCATTTCCGAATTCGAAATCGGTTGCGAAATGAATTCGCTTATAACCAATTCGAAATTGAAAGCGGTTTAGATTTTTATAAATCAAATAATCGAATTCAACTAATCGAATTACCGAATTTGTACCGTTTGTTCACCCCTAATTACAATGATGGCTTGAATATTTGATAGCTACAAGGTTTACCGCTGACAGCATATAGACCAGATTCATAGAAGTATTTGTCTTCTTAATATTCCCACTTTTTGACAATTAGCTGTGGCTCGTCTTGAGTGTTTATATCCGGTTTTTGTCTCAACCCAAAAGAGATTGGAAAATGTCCACTTTTCAGCCCCAGTGCTTGGGGGTGGGATCAATTCAGTCCCGGTAATTTCAATGAAAACATATTTAGTCCCTAAAGTTTTGATTTTTTGATCAATTAGAAATAATTGACATTTAATCATTCTTTTTTTTTTTGAATTTTAGATTTTTTGTTGTGTAAATAGGAGGTTTTGAATAAAAAACGTTCTACGTACAGTCGCTTCTACCGTATCACTCAATTCAACCCTCTTCTAATATTTTAATCATTCAATTTGGGCTAAAATTGACATTTTAATCACTAAATTTGGATAGAATAAAGTACGCTAGGGGACGTATCATTAGTGAAAAGAATTGGTAGAGGCAAAATTCATTAGAATCTCAAAATTTATTACACAAAATTCATTAAAATTTGAAAAAAAAGGATAAATGTGCCAAATGATTGGCTATAAAGAATTAGAAGGAAATTGAAATAGGTCGAGTCTCATGAATTTTATCCCACTCCCCTCCCCCCACATTTTATTCCATCCAAATTAAGTGATTAGACATTAATTTCAATCCAAATGGAGTGATTAAGCATCAATTGTCCCTAATTGGTCAACAAACAAAAGTTACCGGACTAAATGTGTTTCTGCTGACACAATAAGGGACCTAATTGATCCAACTCCCAAACAATGAGGATAGAAAGTGTATTTTTTCCAAAGAAAAACTCAATGTTCTAACAAGCAAGGTTTCTTGGGGTCAATAAAGTCCTTTAATTGTAACAATCTGTATTCCAAAGGAGATTGGATCAAATTAGGAATGTACTCCATTCAAATTGATCGAAATAAAATCTGTACAAAGGTATAGACATAAGTGGTAAGTCTAGCAATATACATCTTGCAACCCTAAGAGTTTCAAAACTAATTTTTTAAGTATGTCATCCAAAACAAACTTTAAATAAATGAAAAAAAAAACTGAAAGACCTAAAAATCTAAGGGGCCAAAAAAAAAAGAAGTCTTTTGACTGTACAATTGAATTCGTTTCTTTCTTTTCTCCATAGATGCAATTGAGAATTTACTTGAACCAAGTGAGATTTCTACCACTTTGCCATCTAACTCAAAGTTCATCTTTCTTCCAATTCCTTTTCATCTTGGGGCCAATGGGACCTTCTTCTCCAAAAAGTTCATTTGGAAATAAATTAACCAAACTTTGAAAAATTGATTTGTATACTCCTATCAAAATATTTTCCACAAATTTCACTAAAAGACCAAGGTTGTATGTCACTCTTGGTCCCCATTCTCTAGCATAGTACAGCCATGGTGGCTTCACAATTGGTGGACTAAGATAATCAGCTGAAACTATCACATACCTATCTCCAGTGTTCAAAATTAAGTTGCTTTTAGCCATATCATTCCTTATTCCAAATCCAGCAGCACCTTGTAAATCCAAACCTGGCTTTGAATAAAATGCATGGCCATGCAAAGATGAATAGGCCACAAATTTGTTACTTCCATTTTGAAATTCAAGAATTGATGCATCAATCCATGTTCCAGAACTGTGTTGGGAGAAAAAAACTTTTTGCAGCATTCCATTAAAATTGCTGATTCTTAGAGTCATGTGCTCCCAGTCACCAACATGTTCTCCAAGTTTGCTTAGTGAAATATCAATAGGTCCAAATTTAAGCATCCCAGGTCCATTGAATGGGCAGAAAATCCAAATAACTATGTCACTATATGTTCCACCAAACATTGATTTCACATGAAGATATGCCTTAGAGCCTGGAAAATTGCCTCTCTTGAGTTTCTCTTTTGACGTTTCATCAGCAGGAAGGTCCAGCCAATATCTTCCATCATCTAAACCACCTTGTGGAAGATTTTCACCTTGGGATTTGATTGGACTAGGGGTTGATTCTTGTCCCTTTGTGTATAGTAACGCTCCATTGGAAAAAAACCAATTTACTGAAGAGGGAAGGTAAGTTTCTTGGGGATGAAAGTATATCAATGGAGCATATGTCTGAAATAGTGCATGAATTTGCCTTAGATTGGGCGTGGATTCAATGGAAAACAAGGAGAAATTGTTGTTTTTCAAGCAAGATACAGATGTGAGTGCATCTGCATCCCAATTTTTCATGAATATGAATGAACCAACAGGTACACCTTGATCCAGGGTCCCTCTAGCACTTGGTCTTAGACTATATGCACTGAATCCATCAGCACTAATTGATGAACTTTCACCCCAAATCCATTTCTCAATATCACAGTCATGAGTGAAATCAGACCGAACACATCGGATTTTATCCAGGGAAGGCTTCTCTGATGCGCTAGTAACAACATAACCTACAGCTTCATAACCATCAGGAGGAATTGGATACCAAATGTAACCAGGGCCACTTTGCCTGATTTTGGACAGCTCACTGCTCCAGACTAGTGTGTAATCGATAGGGCTTTTTAGAGTTTCCGGCTGACCGGTGCCGTTAGCGACATCTTTTCCGACAAGTAATGAGCCGAAAAGAGGTTGATCATTAGGTTGGCTATAGCTTCCAAGCATGAAAAATCCCTCTGGTATTTCTGAAGGCTCGTAAAATGTAGCTCCAAGGTCCTTCAGTCCACCATGGTACACTGCCCATATTTTCTTGAAAGTTGTAATTTGGTACACATGAAGTCCTCCTAGGTCCATATATCCTCTAGCGAAGCTACCACCTATTTTATGCACCAAAAAAAGGAAAAATCAACAATGGTTATGAGTTAGAAATGACTTAAGATATCATCCAATAATTTTAAGGTAGAATAAGGAATGATATTAACCAGGAGGCCATGTTGGTAATGGAAAGGGAAATTCAAATGTGGAAAGTACTGGCAAATTGCTTTCTTTCATTGCGGGTCTGGTAAATGGAGGACCAAGAAGAATGCACAGAAGACTAGAGCTTACAAAACAAATTAAGATTACGAAAACTTGACAATGAAAATGCATGTTGCAAACATGGGGAGCCAATTCATTAGAAAGTTGATATATAAGACAAAGTTCACTCCACAAAATCTACACACCAAGAAATGAATTTATACTCTCGTGCAAGTTATGATCTTTTGGTCCAATCACAAGGTTTCTTATAACCTAGTGTTGCAAGCTATTTAAGTGTAATGTTTTCTGCTTTTTCTTCTTACTCATGATTTTGTTATTTGTTTATTCTTTGTTCTGGTTCTTCTAACTCACATTTTTAGCAAAAACTTGCACCAGAATTAACTACTTATGCAAGTAAATGGACAGGATTTTTGAAACTTTTAGAGCCAGAAGGATGAGATATGCCAAATTGATTCCCTTGTGCTCAATTCATGAGCAATACAAAAACAAATTGAGGAAAGAAAGAGCAATGAGTACTTTTATACATCAATTTAAAAAGTTAAACATCTTTAGGACTTGATGAAAGGATGCTAAAGTACTGTTGGTGATGTTGCATTTTCGTGACGTCCTTGAAGTTTTCTTGTGAGAATCAAGCTACTATAAGTGACCAATAGATGGTTAATCATATTTGGCTAGAAGTCTTTTTCATAGGTTACTCAGATAATTAGATTAGCTACTTCTTGATTGTAAGAATCTGGTAGCAAACAACAAATTATATTCTTCCCTCAAAGGATCGACAAGAAACACAAGGCTCAAACCATATGCTTTTAGTTTGATGCATGGCTCGAGTAATTAGCAACCCTTGATTCTTGAACCAGACATGCCTTCTTCTCAAGAAATTAATATTAATCAGATGAGACACAGATAGCGTAACATCTTCGGGGGATATTTCCATGGTTTTTGTCAGTAATAAGAACATTCCGTGGAGAATTTAACATAATCAATAGGACATGAAACGCCAAACTACTCCCACGTCTTCAAGAAAATGACGAGCATCGAAAGTAATGACACGATGAAATATAGGACAAAGAACTAAAATCTTGGCGTGTAATTGTTAACCTCAAGCTAATTAGGGATCAAGGTTGAAGGTCTCTGTTACTTCATGTCTCACCTCTTGCTAGCTACTAGCTACTAACCCATGGAAATATTATATACTAAATGACATGCGTCAAAGGAAGTATTTTAAGGAAAATCATATATTAACCGATGTATGATTTGAGCGACAGAAATAAACTAAAAGATAATAGATTTTCTTGATTTTAAAGATTTCATATTTGTATATATCGTTGAGGAATGTCGTGATTTACAGTTACTTTTTGTAGGTAAACAACATTAACACTATCTTGTTATTCCCTTTGTGTGCAAATTCTTAAAATCAAATGGAGCCGACTTCTTCACCCACGTTTCCCTATTTCATCTCCTTTGCTGGGGCAATAAGATCAGTGCCAATGGCTAATTAGTCCACAGCACTTATCAAAGGCAGCATTTGGCACTCCCCAAGTAATTTGAATAGAATGATACAAAATTTATATGTTTAAACTTGTTGAACAATTATGTATTATGCGCCCAATTAAGGGTAGAACAATTAGCAAAAGCATAGCCAACAAAACAATTAGCCAAAGCATTGGCCACAACAAAATCCGACAATATATTTATGCAATATTTATCGGTACCATAAAAAATTTCACGTTAAAGGACTCAAATATATTTATAGAGAATTCTTACTTCCTTATATCAAAAAATAGTTTGAAACGGAAAAAAATGGGTACCATATCCAAAATTTGAGATGAATGTGGAGCAACCTTCCCTTCCAATGTTGCAAATGATTAACTAAATTTTGTAGTTGCAAAAACAAGCCCACTAGGCTGGGCTTCTTCGCAAACAAGTTTTGAACTAGACTTGGTAGGGTACGCCAGGCCCAGGCTTTAGTGCAACGCCAAGGCGACGCTCGAGAACCCCGGTAGCAAGCTACCGAACTGGGCTCTCCCCTTTAAAAAATTGAGTTAATATCGTGTGGGCCGATGGCCCACGTATCAGATATAAACTGATAAGAACAGATACTACACTTGATCTTAGCCAAAAGGCCGAGAAAGGTATGCTTTTCTTTGTATTGGGTTACATTATTTATAGCCTCGCAATTGCCGACTCTTCCTCTCGTTGGCCGATGTGGGATTAAAAACGTTGCATCCACACTCCTCAAGTTTTTGGCGGTGCTTTAAAGGGGAAGAGATTAAATGGCTTCCTATTGGTCCCGTGACTCCAAAATTCCTCACGAGTATAAATTTTGCATTTTGATTTGTTTGATTTACTTCGCAATTAATTGTAAAATCTTCTATTGAGGCTCAAGTTTTTGGGATTCTACTGCCGAGGATGCGGCAAATTTTATACCGCTTTTAAACGATGGAATATGTATGTTTGTGCTTGGAAAGGAGATTATTTGAAAAAATTATTTGAAGTATGGGTTTGTTTGGATTGAAGATTATTTGAAATATTTATTTAATGTGATGTATATGAAATAAAAAAGTGGTTGGAAATTATGTGTATGATACAAGCAAAACAAAGATTCCGTTTGATAAACTGAATCTGAATTCTGAAGTCTGAATTCTGAAATCTGAATATTACAATAATTAATTTGCTGAATTTTAAGCACTGAAAAGAAATATATGAATATCTGAATTTTAATGCTAAACCTATTTATACTATTTGATAAATATTTATAACTGAATGCTTAATAAGTTTAACTTAACAATTTTGCCCTTATGTCTTTTCATTTAAAAAAGAAATAGAACCTATGATTTAATTAGTTTAAAATTGTTAGGTATGAAAATGACAATATTTATTTCTAAATCAAATTAATATAAAATATAAAATATATTATATGAGGAGTAAGGAGAAGATGTGAAAGTCATTAAAAAGGGAGAAAAGAGAAATAGAAAACCATTAGATAGAGAATATCAGGTTGTTTAATTAGATAAAAATTTTGAGTATAATTAACAAATAAGAATATATTTGGTAGATAAGATAAGATAGTTGAAGTAATTTTATTGATTCTTATCAGAATTAAGCATTCAGTTAGAATTCTTGTACTGAAAAAAATACACACAAGTTCAGCACTACTTAACAAATTCAGCATATAGATTTTCATTTATCAAACACTCAAAATATCTGAATGTCTGAAAAGATTCAGTTTCAGCACTTTTTTATGTTATCAAACGGACCCAAAATTTGAAATTTTTTTTGAAAACCTCTTAATCCAAACAGACCCATTGTAATACTTTTTCTGATATGATATAATTGAGGTAAAATGGTGATTGAAAATTCTTTTGGTATAATGGAATATGTATGTTTTTGTTGGAAAGGAGATTATTTGAAGTAACATTATAATACTTTTTGTAATGTAATATATTTGAGATAAAATGGTGATTGTAAATTCTTTTGGTACAGCCATTGAACATATAAGAAGTTAAAAGGACCATCACAAAGTTCTATGACAACATTGTATCGTAAGCCTTGAAATTGTAACTTATGTTTACAACTTTTTCCTCTTTATGGTCAAAATACTTGGGATCTAACATTTAATACCAAAGCAATAAGTAACCAAACACCGTTAGGTTGGTCAAATTCGTTAATTTCAGTTATTACGATTCACTAAAAAAAAAAGAAGAAATTAAGTAGCCAAATGGAGATAATTGATAACCAATATTGATTCGTCATATAATTTGCTATTGACCATCAAACAAATTGAAGAAAATGAGCTAGATAAACGGTTGAATTAGGGGTACAATTTTATAGCCTTGATGAGACTTATTGAATATAATATTTTAATATTATGAAATTACCAAACGCTTTTCGGTTTGGGGTCGTTAAATTTACAACAATTACCTCTTTGCTTATCATTGTAAAATAAATTTATACAATAATAGATAATTAATATTCACTTCAATTACTTGTTTACTTAATTTTTAAAAATTTCTCCATTTGATCATAATACTTTAAAATACATTGACATCTCAAATGCAACTAAAATAATATCACCCATTTCCATTAAATTGTTATCTCGTGCAATATATGCACGGACAAAATTCTAGTAGCATACATGCATCAATTAGGATGTGATTATGTGGTGTCTACGTAAGAATGGGAGCAAGAAAAGAGATGTAAAGAGAAATTTAGTATTGTATTACTAAGGTTGTCCAAGATTTTGGAGAACAAGTGAAAGTTTGTCACTTAAAATTTTCCACACATATTAAGGGATAATTAAATGGGACTCATGTTAAGTGAAATTAATTAATTTCTCACTTACAATTTTGAGTATCGTATTCCTGTGCTTGTCCAAGAAATATGGGGGATTGTTGTTAATTATGCACAATGCTAAAAAGAGTGCAATGACAAACACTCAAACATAAGTATGGGTGGGGTTAAATCCACACCTCCACAATCTAAATCCATACACTTATAACTAAATTGACCCAAAAACCCGTAGGATTTATAGGGAGAAACTTTTTCCATCAAAAAATAGTCTTTTTTGGTGAAAATAGATGATACCAATTTGCATTAAAATTACACCATTATGAATGATCTTAAAATTTCTAATATTTTTTTAATTCACTTTGATGGCATTTATTTTTTTTCCCTTAGTTGGTGAAGAAAATGTTTTTATCTCTTTTTATCATGTAAAAGGAGATGAGAGATTTTTTTTTTTAATTGTGTTAAGAAAAAATATTTTTACCTTTTTGGTGCATTGTACTTCAAAGTTGATTTAAGTATAATTCTAGAAAACACCGGATCAATAACTAAGATGATGGTATCAAACAATTTTGATTAATTAAAATTTGTGATTAGTTTTTTAAACATCTCTTGCTATATGAAAAAAAGCTTTGTATTGAAAAAAGTTTCTATAAATCTCCTAAGGACTTTATTGTCATCTTAATGCTAGGGGTGTGGATTTAGATTGAGGTAACGTGGATTTAGCCCCATCCCATAAGTATTTGTTATGAAAAAAATATCAATTATTCTGCCTATAAATATGGAATAAATATTAAATGATTGACCTCTTCGATGCATATATAAGCAATAACAATAATTTTTTCTTTTTTCAATTAAGAATGTCGTTATCTATGAAAGGATCATGTTTAAGAGCCATAAGAAAAAGAAAGTACCCATATGTGGCTGCTATTACTGTGTGAGTGTAGTTATAGTCTCCTCAATGGTACCAGAAGTTACCGGCTTTTGGTATTACTGTGGATTTAAGGTTAGAATTATTCTTGTTCAATTTTGACAAAAAAAATATATATATATGTGGCTGCTATTCCGTGCTGCCTTTTTTCTATATTTTTATTCAATTATTGACTGAGTATTCCCACGTCTTGAAGAAAATGACGAGCATCGAATGTAATGACACTGTAATATGGGACAAAGAACTAAAATCTTGGCGTGTAATTGTTAACCTCAAGCTAATTAGGGATCAAGGTTGAAGGTCTCTGTTACTTCATCTCTCACCTCTTGCTAGCTACTAACTGTCCCATTGTTATTGTCATAGTTCACCTTTTTTCATGTCCCAAAATTTGAGTCACACTACAATTTTTTTCTCTAACATTCCATTTGTAGCCTCAAAAGAGACATTGATAAAATAAAAAACAAGTATGATGGAACCCACAAAAGCAATAAATAGACATCCAAAAAAAGGTGCGTGGACAGCACCAAAAATTTTGATGGCCATAAATAGGCCCGTGCTTGGCAACAGCATGAAAAAGAGCTTACATTTTACATGGACCCACAGATTCTTTTCACATCACCATAGACAACAATTAAGATTTGATATCGGTCAAAGGGGCACAATTGGAAAAAAATGTCTCACATTCAAATTGATTAAACTATGCATAATAAGTTAGAATCCCAAAAAACGTCCCTTATTTTGGGACGGAGGGAGTACTAAACGACATGCATCAAAGTAAGTATTTTAAAAAAATTCATATATTAAGCGATATGTGACTTAAACGATGGAAAAAAAGTAAAAGATGATTCACTTTCTTGATTTTAGAAATTCTCATATTTGTATATATCGTTAAGGAATGTCGTGATTTACAGTAATTTTTTGTAGGTAAACAACATTAAGATAGAATGATGAAAATCAAATGGAGCCGACTTCTTCACCCACGTATCCCTATTTCATCTCCTTTGCTAGGGGCAATAAGATCAGTGCCAATGGCTAATTCGTCCACGGCACTTATCAACCACAGCATTTGGCACTCCCCGGCCAAAGAAGTAATTTGAATAGAATGATGAAAAATTTATATGTTTAAACTTGTTGCACAATTATGTTTTATGTGCCCAATTAAGAGTAGAACAATTAGCAAAAGCATAGCCAACAAAACAATTAGCCACAACAAAATGCTTTTGCTACAACCTCAATATATTGTTAGATATATTGAGCCGAGCTTGTTTATCACAAACGAGCCGAGCTTGCACAGGTCGTGCAAATTAACCCTAATAAAAATTTATAATTTATAATTTTTATATTTTTGAATTGTAAAATAAATAACACATATATTCTTTTTTATCAAGTCTAATCGAACTACAAATAACAATGAATTGAACTTACTCGACTTGTTAATTAAACAAGCATATCTCGAACTCGACTAATTTATCATAATTAACAAGCTCGAGCCTTATCGAGCAATCATGCTCATTCCATTTAACAGTTCTACTTAAAACTAAAGGACTCAAATATGTTTATAGAGAGAATTTTTACTTTTCTTAGGCCAAGAAATAGTTTGAAACTAAAAGCTGGGTACCATATCTAAAATTTGAGATGAATGTGGAGCTACCTTCCCTTCCAAATCTTGCAAATGATTAACTAAATTTTGTCATTGCAAAACCTAGCCCACTTAGCTGGGCTTCTTCGCAAACAAGTTTTCAACTAGACTTGGTAGGGTGCGCCAGGCCCAGGCTTTAGTGCCACGCCAAGGCGACGCTCGAGAGCCCCGGTAGCAAGCTACCAAACTGGGCTCTCCCCTTTAAAAAATTGAGTTAATATCGTGTGGGCCAATGGCCCACGTATCAGATATTAAACTGATAAGAACAGATACTACACTTGATCTTAGCCAAAAGGCCGAGAAAGGTATGCTTTTCTTTGTATTGGGTTACATTATTTATAGCCTCGCCATTGCCGACTCTTCCTCTCGTTGGCCGATGTGGGATTAATAACGTTGCATCCACCCTCCTCAAGTTTTTGGCGGTGCTTTAAAGGGGAAGAGATTAAATGGCTTCCTATTGGTCCCGTGACTCCAAAATTCCTCACGAGTATAAATTTTGCATTTTGATTTGTTTGATTTACTTCGCAATCAATTGTAAAATCTTCTATTGAGGCTCAAGTTTTTGGGATTCTACTGCCGAGGATGCGGCAAATTTTATACCGCTTTTAAACGATGGAATATGTATGTTTTTGCTTGGAAAGGAGATTATTTGAAAAAATTATTTGAAGTAATATTGTAATACTTTTTGTGATGTGATATATTTGAGATAAAATGGTGATTGAAAATTCTTTTGGTACGAGCCATTGAACATATAAGAAGTTAAATGGACCATCACAAGGTCTATGGCAACACTGTATGCGTAAGCCTTGAAATTGTAACATATGTTTACAACTTTTTCCTCTTTATGGTCAAAATACTTGAGGTCGAACATTTAATGCTAAAGTAATAAGTAACCAAACAATGGAGGGATTGGGTGATTCGAGAGAAGCGAGTGTAAGTGAGAGATCTCAGGTTCGAGCCCTCTATTTATATTAAAAAATATTTATTAAAAAAAACAATGTTAGCTTGGTCAAATTCGTTAATTTCAATTATTAGGATTCATTAAAAAAAGCAGAAATTAAGTAGCCAAATGGAGATAATTGATAACCAATATTGATTCGATATATAATTTGCTATTTTTCATCAAACTAATTGAAGAAAATGAACTAGATAAATTGTTGAATTAGGGCTACAATCTCATAGCCTTGATGAGCCTTATTAAATATAATATTTTTAATATTATGAAATTACACTTTTAGGTTTGGAGTCGCTAAATTTACAACAAATACCTCTTTGCTTATCATTGTAAAATAAATTTATACAATAATAGATAATTAATATTCACTTCAATTACTTGTTTACTTAATTTTTAAAAATTTCTCCATTTGATCATAATACTTTAAAATACATTGACATCCCAAATGCAACTAAAATAATATCACGCATTTCCATTAAATTGTTACCTCGTGCAATATATGCACGGACAAATTTCTAGTAGCATATATGCATCAAGTAGAATGAGGGCAAGAAAAGAGATGTAAAGAGAAATTTAATATTGTATTACTAAGATTGTCCAAGATTTAGGAGATCAAGTGAAGGTTTGTGACTTAAAATTTTCCACACATATTAAGGGATAATTAAATGGGACACATGTTAAGTGAAATTAATTAATTTCTCACTTGCAATTTTGAGTATCGTATTCCTATACTTTTCCAAGAAATATGGGGGATTGTTGTTAATTATGCACAATGCTAAAAAAAAAAAAAAGAAGGAGCGCAATTACAAACACTCAAACATAAGTAAACATTAAAATAGAATAAACATTAAATGATTGACCTCTTCGATGCATATATAAGCAATAAGAATAATTTTTTCTTTTTGCCAATTAAGAATGTCGTTATCTATGAAAGGATCATATTTAAGAGCCATAAGAAAAAGAAAGTACCCAAATGTGGCTGCAATTCTGTGCTGCCTTTTTTCTATATTTTTATTCAATTATTGACTGAGTATTTATTGATAATTTATTCAGTGCTCTACTGTTTATTGTTTATTTTTCATTAAATAAGTCATACTTTTATTGTTTTCTATTGTTCATTACCAATGTATACTTACAATTCATTTAGCAATTTATTATTCTAGAGGCAGCTTAACTGCTGCTGAAAGAGAATAAAAATTAATAAATCAAGAATAAAAAAAAAACCAAAACGATAATGAAGAAGAGAATACTTGTCCCACGTGGATCACCATTGACTTTGACGATTTATTCTTTCAATTTCAGCATCATCACAATTAATTTGCAATTTTAAAATAGTTAGGCATGTCTCTTCTGAGAGCCAATGGCCACATTGGATAGTCAATGGCTGCTACTGGCTAGACTTCACTGAAATGTATTTGTACGTAGACTTCCCATTTAGATTATTATTTTTAGGAGTTTTCGCAGAAAAAAATACTGTAACAATTTGATTTATGTGAGATAAAAAAGTGATTGAAAAACGTGTTTATGAAAAACATAAAAAAATTTTTACAGAAAACTACAATCCAAACAAATGGTTTAATTCAAGTATGGGATGTATATTGTCGATGTCAAATTCGAATTTTAAATGAAATGTTATATTTTTTGAGCAGATAAAAATTTTTTTTGGTTATTTGCTTAGCAAAAATTGGCCAGGAATAAAACTTTTTTACGTGCGCTATTTGTGACGAGTCTACTATTTGAAGTAATGCAAATTCAGTCTTTTGTTGTCCAAAAAAAAATTTTAAAAACTTCATCGACCACTAAGAGGCTGACACTTGAAATAATATAAAATTTCAGCGAGTATACGAGTTACAATAGTTATTAGTATTTTTATCATTTCACCCTCATAAACTTCTATGTTAATTTGATGAAGATTGGACAATGGAGTGGCAAATTAGTTAGAAGAATGTGAAAAAACAAGGCTCCTAATGTAACTGCATATAATTAATGTTTGCATAATTTCTGTTTTTTTTTTAATACTAACGAAGGTAACAAGAAGAAAAACATTACGCTTAATTTAGTCACAATTTTGAAAAGAAAAATACGTAAAAGTATTTCTTATCATTTATTTGTCCAACAAATTACAAGCCAAACATAAAAAGAATGGATATTTCCAATGAAGAATCAACATTGCAATAACAAAGGAAATACAAATGTATCTGATTTTAATGGCATTGTGATACTATGAAATGTGGGCTCTAAGTCTTTAATTGGCCTTCTTTTACGATCCTTCATCCCCACTCCAACTACCTTTCACCTTTGGGCCAGTAGGACCATCCTCCCCATAAAATTCGTTAGGCAATATCTTCACCAATCTGGCAAATGCAGGTTTTAGATTTTGAGGCAACAATCTTTCGACTTTCTGAGCTTCAACCCCAGGCTCATAAACAATATTAGGACCCCATTTTCTCAAATAGTTCAGCCATGGTGGCTCAACAATTCCCAAGCCAAGATTCTCAGCTGAAACTATTGAATACTTTGCTCCCGTATCCAAAAACTTGTCACTCTTTGCTGCATCATTTCTTATTCCAACATCACCTGCCCCTTGCAAAACAAGCCCCGGTTTTGGATAGTTTGGATGGCCACTCAATGCCGAATATGCCACTGGTTTATTAGTACCATCATGGAACTCAAGTAGTGGTGCATCTACCCATATTCCTTTGCTATGTTCTGAAAAATAAACTTTGTACAAAATCCCATTAAAATTGCTGATTCTTAGTGTCAAATGCTCCCAATCTCCAATATGTTCACCAATTCGGCCTAATGGGATGTCGATCAATCCGAGTTTAGCCGTTCCAGGACCATTAAACGGGTAAAAAATCCAAATTGCAATGTCTGTAAATGTTGCACCTAACATAGGTTTAATCTGGAGATACACCTCAGCACTTTGTAAATCTCCTTTCTTGACTCTTTCTTTGGCGTTTTTGTCAACAGGTAGGTCCAGCCAGTATGCTCCATCATTGGATTCGCCTTGGGGAAGGTTGGCACCATTATATTGGATGGCAACAGGATTTGGCTCCTCTCCCTTGGTATACAATAATGCACCGTTCTCAAAATACCAATTGACTGATGAGGGAAGGTAAGTTTCCTTGGGGTGAAAGAACAACCAAGGAGAATATGCCTGGAATAGTGCTTCAACCTGTTGCAAATTAGGCATGGATGAAAAATTGCTGAAGTTGTTATTCTTCAAACAAGCTATGGTTGTTGAAGAAGAATTATCATCTGATCCATTCTTGACTATGAACGTATTAACACCGACGCCTTGAGCTTGTATCCCTCTACCACTAGGCCTTGAACTGTACACATTGAAATCACTAGCACTGCTTGTTTTGCCTTGGCCCCAAATCCAGTTTTCAGATTCACATTTATCAGTGAGTTCAGAGATAACACATCGGACTTTATCAAGAGAAGGCTTGTCCGGTGTCGCGGTCACGACATAGCCAACAGCTCTGTAGCCATCAGGTGCTACTGGCAACCAAATGTAGCCATGGCCATCTTGGCTGGTCTTCAAGGACTCACTGCTCCAGACTAGAGTGTAGTCAGTTGGTTTCTTGAGAGTTTCATTGCTTGATGATTGATCAGTGGAGGTGTCTTTTGCAACAAGAATCCAACCAAAAAAGGGTTGATTGTTAGGCTGGCTGTAGGATCCGAGCATGAAAAATCCATCTGGAATTTGGGATGGCTCATAAAATGTTGCACCAAGATCATCTGGTCCTCCTCCACGTATGGTCCAAACTTTGTTGAAGGTTGATGTTTGGTGCACTTGGAGCCCACCTAGATCAATATAATCACTTGCAAAGCCACCTCCTGTCATTCAAGCTCAAATGCATTAGTCAAGTAATGAAAAGGAAATATATACAAATCTACATCTAAGAGAAATAAAATCAAATTGGCCAAATGAAGATAGTCAATTGAACAATCATATCGTAGCTTCATGGTCAAATTTCTATTATAAGCTAAGAAGACTAGAGACTTAGTGGACCATGCACATATGCTTTTAACTTTTCTTGAAATGTCTAGAAATGAAAGAAAACAAGAAGATGAATTGATTAGAACCTGATGGCCATTTGGGCATTGAAGAGGGGAACTTGAAGATGGTGTCAATGGGCAGGGATTTGCTTTGTTTTTCTGAGGAAGAGGTGGCTGGGAGACGGTTTCCCATTTTTTAATAACGTTTTCAAAGTGGTGTAGGAGAAGTATAGAGGAGGCTTCAGTTTCTATATATAAAGCAACAAACGAGGTCTGGATAAAAATTAGATGGCTAAAGTCAAATATCCCAATAGTTAGATCGGTCCCTACAAAACACAGGCCACCAATCATTTTGCCGTGCAAGTCAATGATCCTATAAATTTATGCACTCGAGAATTATTGATGGTGATTTTCACGTGGGAAAACTAAGCAGGATGTGGTTATACACGTTGGTAATTAATTAGTTTGCAGCAAGCACAGTTTGACTCGAATGCCTTGCAAAACCACCAGCCTTGCTCTTGATGCTTAAATGAAAAGAGAAAAGAATAAATTCCAATCTCTTTTGTCTAATTATTTGCTAAAGTAAAGCAATGCACGTAGTCCTCAATCCATTGGAGGGCCAGATCTGCATTGATTCTAATCTTTCCAATTACTTAGCTGGATCATGTGCTTAAGTTCCTAAAAATTTTGGTTTAGACATCTAATTATGGGGAAACAAAAGTCTTTTGCATATGCTTCCTCGAGATCCGGCTGAGATTTATGAGACTATAAAGTTAATTAAATGTCCTCAATTACCCCTTATAATTAGAAGCTAAATGTTAAACACTTTTTCTTGAATCGTTTAAAAATCATTAATTCTACCTGTCAACGAAGTCACTCTTCATAGAAGAAAAGGGACATATGCTCTAAGTTTTACACAAAGGATTATTTTCTTTTTTCGTAAGCAAGATCTTTAACAGATTCTGCTAGCTAAAATTGAAGTTTCATGAATTAGACGTTCTAGGGTTCAAATCCCTCTTTAACCCCCTCCCCACTTCTTCAATTTAATCCATCCCCTACAAAAAAAAATTAAAAAAAAAACAATAGATTGGTTCCAACAAAACATAGACCACGAATGATTTTGTCGTGCAAGTTATGATCCTTCGAATTTTTATATCTTGAGCTCTATCGCTAGTGATTCACAAGTGTGAAAATTGAGTTGAACAAGATATGTATGATGCAAATTGGTGGTGTTTTTTATTTGCAGCCAGCACAGTTTGACTCGACTGCATGGGAAGGATAAAGCAAAAACTCCAGCATTGCTGTTGAGGCTTTTGAAAAAGGACCAATTCCAATCTTTCCATCCAAGTGATGTCTTATGTGATTGAATAGATATATTTAATTCAAAAACAACGCATTTGGACTAAATAAAAAGCCAATATAGCAGTGCTTCTCCTCCTATGGCTTCACCATTCTTCCAGCAACAAGCACAGGGTCTTGGGTATCTATTCCACTCAGATTTTACAGTGTTTTAAAATGATACTTGTGTTGATGTACACAAAGTGTAAAAATGCAAAAATTTGCAGTACCAAATTTCACAAAACAAAAGAAGAATGATATTATCCTTCAGGTACTATTTGCCCTTACTACACTGAGTATTTGCTATAGGAATATAGCAAATTACTTCTAAAATACAACAAGAAGAGGGAGAGTTTTGATAGCATATATCAAGTTCTCAAAGTTAGTATTGATGTTAAGAGACTTGTTCAATCTCATACGTTTTAAACACCAAAAAACTAGTAATGAATCACTTTTAAACATGAAAAGGTGCTAAAATACTTCAGAATAATCTAACTGTTATAAAACATCTGGCCTGGAATCCACGAGTGAGTAGAATTGGATCGAGGGCCGAATCCCATTCTGCAGTAGATCAAAAAGTTTCAAATGAATGTTGGTTAACTTGTAATTCATAAAATTAAGAAAAGTTTAATGTTAAGTGAATAAAATTTGTTAGAAAGAAAATAAAAATAATATCCTACAATATATTTTATTTTAATATTGCATTGTAGAAATGATAGTGGTAACCATAAAATATTTTAAAATTTTTGAGGGACAATTGTGGGGTTAAAGGGAATATTATCAAATTTCTGCGCCCGGGTTTTGTTTTGGGGGGGGGGGGGGTGCTGAAGGAAAAATGGGGCAATAATAGAAAGGTTAAATTTTTTGTGGCTATTCTAAAAATTCTAAAAGATTGAGTTGTTGTGGCTCCGCTCATGGGCGCGGGTATATACCTCAATCAAAATGGACAATTTGTCCACCACTTTATTATTTTAAGAGTAAATGGCCAGAATGATCATTAATCTATCTAAAATGGTACAATTTGGTCATTAATTTTTTTTTTTTTTGCTAAAAAGGTCACTTGACTCTTTAAAATAGACATTTCAGGTCATTCTTTGCTAAATCAACCGAAAATGACCTGTAATTTAGGACTTTTTCCCCTAATAACTTAAAATAGCAGGTCAAATATGCTTCTTTTCGATTAGTTTAGCTGTTAAATTAGCCAACATGACCCAATAGTCCTATTTTAAATAGTTGAGTGACCTTTTTGGCTAAAAAAAGAGTTTTATGACCAGACCGTGCCATTTTAAATAGTTTGGTGATTATCTTGGCCATTTGCTCTTATTCTAATGGCAACTTAGCTGCTACTAGAAGAGATAGAAGATTAATGGGTAAAATGGATAAATTACTTATAATCCGCCTGTGATTTGACATGTGTTTCAAAATAGTTACATAACCCCCCTATGGCTTTATGTAAAGTATAAAATAGACGAAATATACAATCAGTTACAGCTTTTATACCAAATGCGTTCTAAAAGCACGTGTGATAAAATTTTAATCTTCATGTAACTCCCTTATAATTTGTATAAATATTCACTTTACCTCTTGTGTATTTACATTTATCCACATAATCCCCCTATACTTTTATATGAGATAGTTAAATCGTTAATTGATTTAATATTTAATAACGGGCACTATTGGTATTTCAATTAACAATGTTACATAGGTTATTTTTCGTCAAATTTTCATTTTACATAAAATCATAGGAGGGTAAAGTGGATTGAAACATTAGGGATCATATGGCAATAGACGAAACCCCAAGGGTTATATGTAATTTACCCAAGATTAATAAATATCATATTACTGTGTAATTCAACAAAGCAAAACGACAATGAAGATGATTACCATTGCCTTGCACGATTTATTCTTTGAATTCTAGTAGCCAGGCTATTTTCAGCTTCATCTCAGTTAATTTTAAATATTAGACTAGTTAGTCACGAGACTCTTAACACTGCAGAGAGCCAAATGGCAACATTGGGCTGTCGATGATGGCTACTTACTAGAGTTAACGAAGTGTATTTGTACGTAGAGTTCCAGTGTATTCAAGTATGGGATTTATATTCTCATTCTCATGTACGAATTTGATAAGAAATTTCATAATTCCTTTTTTTCTTTTTAGGGTCTGTTTGGTTGGAAGTAAAATGTTTTCCTTGGGAAAATATTTTCCATGGAAGTAATTTTCCATGAAAATCATTTCCCTTTCATCATTTTCAGGTGTTTGGTTAGTTTATTAAAAATATTTTCTTACTTCATTTTTCTGGTGTTTATTTAACTTTTGAAATATTTTCACTTTTATCTCTATCTTTACTTTCTACACATTATAACTATATACTTCTTTCCCATGCAGAATAAGAAAATTTATCTCATTGTTTAATTTTAAAAATCTTGGAGAAATGTATATATGAATAAAAAATATCTCCTTAAGTAATAAACAAATTGCTGGCCATTTAGTGTCAAATATCAATTACATGCAATGCTTATTATAACATATATCTTGCACTCTCACTGCTGAAAGTTTCTCTAGAAAAGAATGTCCCTATTATACATAATTAATTACTAGCATAGGATGAGCAGGATGAGGTTTTTTTTATTATTATTATTTTGAATATACTAGTGGGAGGGTTGGGTTGGGTGGTACGGGGAAGGGAGTGTAAGGAAGAGGTTTTGAGTTCGAATTCTCCTATTTACACTAAAAAAAAAAAAGAACATACTACAAGATGTTTTCAGTAAGTTTGAAACATACTACAGGCGGGATGCATGCATTTCGGAAAACAACTTCAGTAAGTTTGGAAGGGAAGTTGTTTTCCATAAGATGAGTGAAAATATTTTACATAGGAAAATGTTTTCAGTAACTTTTGTGCAACCAAACACGGGAAATTAGGAAAATATTTTCCTGGAAAACATTTTCACCCGAAACAAACGGACCCTTAGTTTGTTGTATTCTTAGCTAAAATTGGCTATGCATAAACTATCGATTACAATAGGTAGTACTATTTTTATCGCTTTACCTTCATAAACTTCCTGATAAAATTGGACGTTGGAGTGGTTAATTTGGTTCAAGAATGTGACTGTACAAACTAACTGCATATAATGTTTGTATAACCTGTGGATTTTTAAATTACTAATGAAGGTGTTTCATGTGGAAACATTATGCTTAATTTAATCACATCTTGGAAAAGAAAAGTACATGAAGGTGTTTCTTATCATTTATTTTCCAGAGAATTACAAGCCAAACAGAAAAAGAATAGATATGTCCAATGAAGAATCAATGCTATATGAGACAAGCTGTAACTAACACCCAAAAAATGACCAGGAAAAAAAAGGTATCTGACTTGAATGCATTGTGATATTTTGAAATGTGGGCTCTAAGCCTCTACCATATATTTTTATGATCTTTCATCCCCACTCCAACTACCTTTCACCTTTGGACCGGTAGGACCTTCCTCCCCATAAACTTCTTTAGGCAAAATATTCACCAATCTTGCAAATGCAGATTTCAGATTTTCAGGCAACGATCCTTCCACTTTCTGAACTTCAACCCCAGATTCATACACAATATCAGGACCCCATTTTCTCAAATAATTCAGCCACGGTGGCTCAACAATTCCCAAGCCAAGATTCTCAGCTGAAACTATTGAATACTTTGCTCCCGTGTCCAAAAACTTGTCACCCTTTGCTGCATCATTTCTTATTCCAACATCACCTGCCCCTTGCAAAACAAGCCCTGGTTTTGGATAGTTTGGATGGCCACTCAATGCCGAATATGCGACTGGTTTATTAGTACCATCATGAAATTCAAGTAGTGGTGCATCTACCCATATTCCTTTGCTATGTTCTGAAAAATAAACCTTGTACAAAATCCCATTAAAATTGCTGATTCTTAGGGTCAAATGCTCCCAATCTCCAATATGTTCGCCAGTTCGGCCTAATGGGATGTCGATTAATCCAAGTTTAGCCGTTCCAGGACCATTAAACGGGTAAAAAATCCAAATTGCAATGTCTGTAAATGTTGCACCTAACATAGGTTTAATCTGGATATAAGCCTCAGCACTTTGTAGATCTCCTTTCTTGACTTTTTCTTTGGCATTTTCGTCAACAGGTAGGTCCAGCCAGTAAGCTCCATCATTGGATTCTCCCTGGGGTAGATTGGCACCATTATATTGGATGGCAACAGGATTTGACTCATCTCCCTTGGTATACAATAATGCACCATTCTCAAAATACCAATTGACTGAAGAGGGAAAGTAATTTTCCTTGGGGTGTAAGAATATCCGAGGAGAATATGCCTGAAATAATGCTTCAACCTGTTGCATATTAGGCATGGATGAAAAATTGCTGAAGTTGTTATTCTTCAAACAAGCTATGGTTGTTGAAGAAGAATTATCATCTGATTCATTCTCGACTATGAATGTATTTACACCGACGCCTTGCGCTTGTATCCCTCTAACACTAGGCCTTGAACTGTACACATTGAAATCACTATCACTGCTTGTTTTGCCTTCGCCCCAAATCCAGTTTTCAGCTTCACATTCATCAGTGAGTTCAGAGATAACACATCGGACTTTATCAAGAGAAGGCTTGTCCGGTGTCGCGGTCACAACATAGCCAACGGCTCTGTAGCCATCAGGTGCTACTGGCAACCAAATGTAGCCATGGCCATCTTGGCTGGTCTTCAAGGACTCACTGCTCCAGATTAAAGTGTAATCAGTTGGTTTCTTGAGAGTTTCATTGCTTGATGATTGATCAGTGGAGGTGTCTTTTGCAACAAGAATCCAACCAAAAAAGGGTTGATTGTTAGGTTGGCTATAGGAACCAAGCATGAAAAATCCATCTGGAATTTGGGATGGCTCATAAAATGTTGCACCAAGATTATCTGGTCCTCCTCCATATATGGTCCAAACTTTATTGAAGGTTGATATTTGGTGCACTTGGAGTCCACCTAGATCAATATAATCACTTGCAAAGCCACCCTCTGTCATTCAAGCTCAAATGCATTAGTCAAGTAATGAAAAGGAAATATATATACAAATTTACATCACTTAGCCGCTGTTGTTTCAAATTAAAAATCAGTCTAGTAGAAAAAAAATACCAAATGAAGAAAAAAAATCAAAATGGTCAGATTTCTCTTTTAAGTTAAGAAGACTGGAAATTTAGTGAACCATGCTTGCTTTTAATTTTTCTTGAATTGTCTAAAAATGGAAGAAAACAAGAAGATAAATTGATTAGAACCTGATGACCATGTGGGTATTGGAGAGGGGAACTTGAAAATGGTGTCAATGGGCAAAGATTTGCTTTGTTTTTGTAAGAAAGAGGGGATTGGGAGACAGTTTCCCATTTTTTGAGTAACCTTTTTTTTAAGTAGTGTAGGAGAAGTAAAGATGAGGCTTGGGTTTATATATAGAGTACAGAACAAGGTTTCGATAACAATTAGGTGGCCAATGTCCAATATTCCAATAGCTAGGCAGGTTGAATCTTTCAAGAAAAAAAAAAAGGTATATTATCAGATTGGTCCCAACAAAACAAGGACCACAAATTCATTTTTGTCGTGCAAGTTATGATCTTTTGAATTTGTACTATACATCTCCAGATTTATTGATGGTGATTTACATGTGGGAAAATAAAGTTGGAGAAGTGATAATACACATTGGTATTTAATTAATTAGCAGCAAGCACAATTTGACTTGGATGCATTACAAAACTTTTTAAAAAAAAAATCCAGCCTTGATCTTGAAGCTTTTAAAAAAAAAGAATAATTTCAATATTTTTGTCCCGTCATTAAATCGATATTTAAAAATTTTGGTTTAGGCATCAAATTATGGTGAAACAAAATCTTTCGCATATGCTTCATGACATTCAAGGACAATTTTACAAACCTCCCTTGAGATTTTACTAACCTTAATTACCACTTATAATTAGAAACTAAATGTGAAACACTTCATCTGAAAGTGTTTAAAAAATAGTAATTCTACCTGTTAACGAAGTCATTCATAGAATAAAATGGACATATGCTCTGACTTTTATACAAAATATTATTAGCAGATTTTTTTTTTCTTTTTGTCTGTGAATAAGATTGTTTATGGATTGGTCCCAACAACACATGGACCACGAATGACTTTGTCGTGCAAATTATGATTTCTTTTGAATTTAAACATCTTGAGCTCTATGGCTAGTGATTTACATGTGTGAAATTTGAGTAGGACAAGAGATATATAATATACATTATCAAAGATTGATCTAATAGTTAAGGTTAAAATTTCAAGAATTAAACGTTTTGGATTCAAATCTCCCTATTTTTTCTCAATTTCTTAAGTTTCATCCCTCCCCTATATACACACACAGTATTTATATACATATATACATGTATATATACATATATACATATATACACACATGTCTGTAATGCAAATTGGTGGTATCTTATTTGCGGCAATCATAGTTTGACTCGGCTGCATGGCAAGGATAAAGCGAAAACTCCAGCATTGTTGAAGCTTTTGAGAAAAGAATAATTCCAATCTTTCCATCCAAGTGATATCTCATGGCATTCAATAAAAATTTAATTCGGAAAATACGCCTTTGATTATTTTAATTGTTAAGTAAAAGGAAAAGTTACAAGTTACAACTAATTAACCTTGAGGATACTTTGAGAGATCCCAAAAATTGTACGAAATTGAAAATGGGGTATGAAATTGAGAGTTTTAATTTATACATATTCTCTAGTTTTCGCTACATCAAAGACTGAATCTTATCATCACATAAGCATTGTTAATTAACTAGTTAATTGCATTAGGCGTAAATAAACAACTAGAAAATATACACTATTGTTCGTACAAACGTGTTATAAAGCACTTTGGTAATGTCCACCTTTAAAAAGTGCTCTTGGATTAAAAAGCCAATGTAACAGTTGCTCTCTTCCTATTACAATACTATTTAGGGAGTTCTTAAATTATTTCAATTGCATTAAAATGGTCCTTTATCTTTTTAAATTTTAAATTAGCCTCTTAATAATAAAAAGAGTCAAAATTTGATCCTTTAGGATATATCCACCATAAAAGTTGATGGATCTAAGGGCAATGTTTTAATAGATCTAATGGTTGAAATAGACTGAAAAGTCAATATTTCACATGGTTTATTATTAAATGGTCAATTTGAGACTTAAAATAGTAGATAATAGTCCAATTTGGGATAATTGAAATGGTACAAGGGCTCCCTAAATAGTTTACCTTAGCTTAAACATGATGTTACATGGATATATATGACATTAAAAAAAAAAAGAAATAGAGAATAAAAAATTCAATTGCAGACACCAATCCTCGTTGCACAGGATATGCAACATCGAGTGGTTTGCTTTGACTTTGTCTGATTCAGAATTAAGTTCGAGTTCAGACTTGGGACCTTTACAATTTCGCATGCTTTTTTTTTTTTTATTTGTTGCAAGTTTTATGTGTAAAAGATTGTTGTTAGCATACGTACTCTTATAATTCTAGCCCCTTGAACATGGGTCATCATAAATTTTGTCCCTTTCCATATCTTTACAATAATGAAGCCTGTGTAAGTAGTTAATTTGCTGTTAACTTTATGTGTTTTTAAATTTACCCTTCTCTATTATCCATTAATTATTATCTCTATTATCAACTGACACACAACTTCTATTTAACCAAAAATATGTCCCTCCAATTCTCACGTTCTCCCTAATCAATGGTTTTTTTTTCCTTCCCAAACCATCTTCTGAAAGTCTCCATTCTTCTTTAATCAATCAACCTTTTCTCCCAAATTTTAATGTTCATATGGTTCATTGTACATATTTCTATACAATACACTTTTGATTACATATTACATAAAATAGTTATATTCACTTGCACCATTTATGTGATTCTTTCGATTAAAAATATTTTTTTAACAAGTTACACGCTCATCGAGTGTGCCTCGATAGCTAGTAATAATTATGTTGGGAGGGGGGGAGGTTGGGTTGGATGGTAAGATTGGAGAGATGACAAGTAGAAGGTTTTAAATTTAAACTTCCCACTTACAAAAAAAAAAAAAAAAAACTATTCCACTTTTCTACACGTATTTGTCTGAAAAAGTTTAATAAAGTTTAATAAACATTTATATTCCATTTTTGTATGTATTTCTTTCTGATTTTTATCTTTTTTTGACCAAATTTTCTCATTCATAACTTTGAAAAAAAATTCTAAATCATACATGTATGTCCTACGTTCTCATATATTACTAAACAAAAACACTTTTTTCCCGTAGTATTGCTGTCTTTTTTGAAGACACATCACTTTTTTGAGACAAATACTGCCCATAACATTCAAGCTAGTTCTTTTGTTAAATAACCAATCCATAGACGCAAACAAGAAATACGAAAACATGTGCCTTATCTTAATGACTTAAAATATGAAGGTCCCTTTTTTTTAAAAATCATCTCACACCTTTTCAACCCCTAACTATTAAGCACAAAAGACTCTTTGAACTCTTCCTGGCCGCCACCAATATAGATGCCTTTAAATGAGAACTAGGAAACTTTTGCAAGAAAACATAAATCAAATGGCAAAATATGTAACTGCTTATGACTTTGACTACGTCAGTGCAACAATTTTTTTTTTCGTTTATATGTTTTTAGAGATATAGGTAATTAACGTGCACGGGAAATGTTAAAAGAACTTTCTCCCCGATGTAAATTGCGGTTTTTCATCCAAATTTTGCTTAAAACAAAATATTCCTTACGCATCAAAATGTTTTATGTGGAAAATTTTGTGGTACGTACCATACATGTTGGTAAGTTTTGTTTCAAAATGTAGTATGTCGAATTATAGTAGTTGACATGTCAATTGATAGGGTTTGGATTGGATTCTTTTAATCAAGATCCAAACATATTAAATTTAGTTGGATTCAAATTCAAATTCAAACCCAAATGGCCAGACGCTTATGAGTCTGAAAAAATAAGTCTAAACCCCGACTCTCTTGGATCTGGTACCCGTAGTATTTTTCTAAATACACTAAATTAAAAATATATATATTTCAAAAAATATAAATACCATCCAATTTTTATTTTTAAATAATAAAATGAATACTCGAGAAGCTGAATGCAATATTATGAACTCAAAAAATAATTATTATTGAATGTTCTGATTTATTTTTAAAACTTCAACTATATCTACACCCAATCTTTAATTTATTTGCTTTTACTTTTTCTTCTTTTTCTGAAAAAGTTTGTACTAATTACAATGACAGCAAGAATTAGGTTGAAAAAGAAAACAATCATAAAATCTTACTGTATTTGATCCAATGACCATAGAATATTAGAATATTTTATAAATTTACTAATATATATGTATAATTTAATTATATATACATGGGTCTATGTGGGGTCTGGTATGCATTTGGATTTAGATATGAATTATAGAAAATTAGACCCTACCCAAACTCATAACTCGTTTACAGGATTTGAATCTGAGTAGGGTTTGGATTTAAAAAATTAATTCCAAACCCTATCTAAGTACATGAGTCTGGGTTGGATCTGAATAAGATCCGATCCATTGACATGTCTATATGGTAGTAAGTATAGTTATTTTAAGAGAACCAACTAATCAATGGAACTTGAATAATCAATTAGTAAATAAATATCAACATCAAATTAGAAGAAACATGATTTTCATTTTTCGACAAAAGAACAACCTCGAATTTTATTACTTTTGGGGTTGCCTTGCACTCAGTTCCTATCATTCATGTGCAAAATTGGTGTAGAAATAAGGTTGCTAATTATTTGCTATAAGATCTTTTTAATAGCTATTAATCACAAATGCTTAACTATCACCAGTAATGCAATGAAATAATCATTTTAGTCCCTTTTACAACAGATTGACTACTTCACTTTCGGTAACAACTTGAGACTATAACCAATTAAGAATCTCATTCTCATATGTTCTTTGCCATTTTTAAGACATTGACTACAAAATTTGTGAATACCACTTCCTTGAAAAAGGATTCAAATCTATTCGGATGTGACTGTGATGTGTACTTGTTAATAAACTTATTTTGTATAAAAGTTGACGAAAAATAGATATTCCAAGGAAAATTCTTACATTGAATTCTAATTAATAGTTTACCCAACCAGAAGTGTAAATTTCTGGATAATGTTTTTATTTATTTTTCTTTATTCAAGGGGAGATTCCAAAATTTACAAGAGGGAAGGAAGAAAGCGGAAGGTTTGAAAGTTGAATTAGAAATTTTACGGTCACCTGAGTAATGTCTCTATCAACTCAACTAAATTTTCAAGACAGTCTAGATAACGTTTGCGAAACCACAAGGTATGGTTTGTCACGTTTTGTACCTAGTTAAGGGACTATCATGCCATTTATTTTTTTATGTACATAATTTGTAGAATCAATTATGTGATTTTACAATGATGAACTATCATACCCTTTGATTATTTGTAATAGAGGATTAGTTTATGGGATTTTACAATGATGAACTACTCTTGCCATTTGATTTTACACCTAGACAAGCTTAATGGTTTTTAAATTGTAACCTGTGTCCGGTTTTTCATTCACATTGCTTATTTCTATATGTGCTGAATAAAGTATAATTTCTTTGGTGTTCTTGCCCAGCTTGCAGCAAACCTAGACAAGGCAGCGTCCAATTCCAACAGACAATGAAGAAAGCTGAGCAATCATGGAAGAAGGAATTGAAGCAAAGATCAATATAGGAATACTCCAAACGCTACCAGGAACTTAGCAAGCTGATAGAGAGCAGCGGATCTAGCTAATATAAGTTGGTTCAATTAGTAAGATTAAATTACTTTCTCAATAAAAGTTGTTGTTACAAGTTTTACTATTGATGTGAGAACTGTGCTGATAGATAATATATAAAAATTCATGTAAGCAGACGTATGACTACAGGGACATATTCTGGCTCGCAGTAATGACCGGAACTAAACTCATCCAAGTTTTTTATTACAAAAGAAGAAGGAAATAATGCAGCGGACCTAAGTTCAACACCATCGGGTTTAACGAATATTCCAAGAGTTAGGCAGTCTTCAAGATTTTTAACAAAGAAGAAGTTTACAAATGGATAGGTCCAAAAGAAACATAGATCACCAATGATTTTGTCGTGCAAGTTATGATACTCTGAATTTATATAACTCGAGCGTTATTGATAGTGATTTGCCCGGGGGAAAATTAAGTAGGACAAGTGATAATGCATATTGCTAATTAATTTGCAGACAAGCAGAATTTGATTCGACTGAATTGGAAGGATAAAGCAAAGACTCCAGACTCCTTGTTGAAGCTTGAAAAAAGAGTAATTCCAATCTTTACATCCAAGTGATGCCTCATGTCATTCAATAGCAATTTAATTCAAAAAAGACCACTTTGATTTTTTTTTTTCTAAAGATTTTGAATTCAAGATTTCTTACTTATAGTTCCTTCCCCCTTACCACCCAACCAATCCAACTCTCCCCCCACTTTGATTAACTTAAGTAATAGAAAAAGGCAAAAATTAACATTAAGGATACTTTGAGAGATCCCATTTAAGCCCTACTGATTTTTTATGTAAATATTTTTTAGGGCAAATTCCACTTTACCCCCTGTGGTTTATCATTTTTTACATAACCCCCTATGGTTTCAAAAGTTATATATAACTCCCTCATGGTTTGGATTAAAGTGTCAAAGTGACGGGAATGATAATTCGTAACGGAGTCACCTAAAATGTCAAAAATACCCTTATGTAAAGTTGAAAAGTATTTATTAACCAAGGAGGGTTATGTGTATATTTTGAAAATCATAAGGGGGTTATATGGTAAAGTATTAAACCACAAGGGGGTTATATGGTAAAATATAAAAATCATACGGGATTAGTGTGTCATGTATTTATAAGGATAATTTTGATATTTTTAGAAGTTCCGTTACGAATGACTATTTCCGTCACTTTGACACTTTAATCCAAACCATGAGGGGGTTATGTATAACTTTTGAAACCATAGGGGGGTTATGTAAAAAATGCTAAACCACAGGGAGTAAAATGTAATTTGCCCTATTTTTTAGTAAAGTTAGGAGTCATCCGAGATTTTATTACCCATAAATATGAATGTGCATATATGTTTTTTGTTTTCCTAATTTTATAAAAATGTTTTATTTAACTTCAATTTTTAGTCTAATATTTTTCCAAAAGATACAAGCAGTATTTCTTTTGTTGAATAACCAGTCCATGGACACACAGGGCTGGAAATAAGATAAACGCGTGCCATGTTTTAATGAGAAACAATAGGGCGATCTTTAAAAGAGTTAGGAAACCTCTGTCAGAAAACAAATGAAGTAGGTAACTTCTTATGACTTTTGAGTTTTGACTACGTTAGTACACAACGTTTAAAATATGTTCTTCCTGGAAATTTTCTCAGGCATATTGAAAGTGTGAATAAAACATTTTTACTTTTCAAGTTTTCATACCATCGATCTCCCAAAAGATGCATGGTGCATGGCGTCGGTGAATATATATACTAGTGATGGATATATAGATCATAACAACTCGAAATTTTGTCGATGAATCAAAGGTCTAATAAAACCGGTTTTTGAGAAGGCAAAATGGTTATTTTGATCTCTCATTTTTGAGGTTTTAAACAATTTAGTCCTTTATCTATCATCACGATCATTTTAGTCCCTTATCTTTATAGAAAAAAATTAATCTAGGACCTCAACAAAAAAAATATTAAAAATTTCTAATAGAATTATTCATGTGCATGGCATATAAACAGTTGAAAATGACCATATTGGTCCATTATCTTGAATGTGGTGTCCGATTTTGTCCTTTCAACAATTTAAACTCTCAGTTTTACAAAAGAAAATGAGAATACAAAATTGATGGAACTTGAATAATAAAGGATTAGTAATAAAAGATCAACAACTAAAGTGAAGAAACTCAACAAATTTTCTTCTTTTTTTTTGGCAAAAGAAATGAAGAACCTTGAGATTAGTTTTATTGGGTCTATCTAGTGAGGATCCACAGGAGACTCGGTAAAATAGAGTTCAAATTTTGATTTTTTAGAAAAGTATGATTAAATAGAAAAATATATAATTGAAAAGTGAAGTAATAATTATTAATGTATACATTCACGTGATATATTTAGTGTATTTGAAGTGTAATGACGAGCATATTTATTTTCGGGTGGTTCCTATTATGGTAATACATGGGTCTACAATTTTGGTGTAGAAATGCAATTTGTAATTATTTTCCATAAGATCTTTTTAGGAGCAATTAATCCTAAACACGTAACTGGAAGCAGTAGTGCGAATGTGCGATAATACCGTGCGTCTTTTCATATCCCTTTTTTATTTAACACATTGAATACATCACTTTCGCGAGTCAACTTAAGACCATAACCAATTAGGAATCTCATCTGTTCTTTTGCCATGTTTAAGACATTTATCACTCCTTCATTTGTGAAAACCACTTTCTTGAAAAGAATTCAAATCTATTAATCTAATTGTAATATATATATATATATATTTCGGTTGACAAACCCTTCTCTTTTTTTTTCTTTTTTTTTTTCTAAAAACCCTTTTCTGTCGAGTCGCCTCCCATACAGAAGAAACTGAGAAATTACCCGAACTAACCCAGGAGGAATAGTAGTTCTAATTTTATTAATTAATGAAAAATTAGGAGAGGGACATGCATCAAAACCTCCATTACATGCAAAGTGTTCAATTGAAAAATAAAAAAGGAGTACTATTCCCTTATTCTTTAAAGAAATTAGACAAAGAGAAGAAAGGCTAGTACTATCCAAAGAAATAATAGACTGTAAGCCATCTGGCAATTGAGAAGCTGGTCAAAAAAATATGTTGCCCTATCAAAGGTCAGCTCCGTTTGGATTAGCTGTTTTTTGGGGTGTATATGAAAAATCTTTACTATATTTTTTGAAATTTTGGATATATTATATGAATGAGATGTTTTTTAAATTATTGTGTATTACTGTAGTATTGTATTTAAAAAACTTGTTTTTTAAAAAGTAGCCAATCCAAACGGAGTTATCCAGCAGCAGCATCATTTGCTTGGCGAGACACATGCTGAATGGAGGCTCTAATTCTGACCAAAACATTGCAAAGAGCCCACCTTGAAAATGCCTTAGAAAGCAGCAAGTGCACCAAAAATTTAGAATCCACTTCAATGAAAAATATCCATAAACTCTCGACTGTTACACAATTGTGATCTAAAATATAAAGCAGTAGCCTCAGTTAATAGTACATCCATTTCCCCAAAATTTCTTGTAAATTAAACCAAAAACAAATTTTCCATGATGATCTTGATTTGAACCCCCACATGAAGACATAGAATTCTTCACGCTAGCATATGTATTAAGTTTGTATTTTCCTTGTAACAGTTGGTCGCAAGGTACAGCCAGAAGAGATCAAGATTTTTTATTTTCATACACTGCATGCACTAATTAAAGGAATGTAGACATTATTAAAATAAAAAAATGTAGATACTAACATAAGAACATGTAAAAATATAATAAAACCATTGATCATATCAAAATACAAATGTTGGATAAAACAAAAAAAAAAATTCAAACCTACTTCATGAGTTAATCAAATTTTATCAGAGGTAATGAGCCACCATCAGTTAAATGTGTTTCCGCAGTTTCCACCTACAGTAGAATTCCCTACAATTGTCCATGAAGCCTGCCCTACTTTGGATTGTCTTTGGATGGCCCAATCCTAAGAGGCCCAAGAGGGTATTTTGGCGGATATTTTTCTTTTTTTGTGGGTGGGGCGGGGGCTGGGTGGGTGGGAGGCGGGGACGGGTTTACTTTCAAGTGTTAAATTTCGTTGGGTCAAAACTCAAAAGTAAAACTAATCTAAGAAAGTATTTGAATAAGTTAGATATTAGATATCTTAAATCTTCTTTTTTCCTTTTTTGGGAATGTTGCATAACTTCTTTGTTAGACGAAAGTTACTTTCCTAGTTCGAAATCTTTTAACTCCGTTTATTCTCCTTAAGTTTTTTAACGGGTGTCTACTAGATACTTGGTAATATATTTAAGTCATAATTAATTTATTATATGAATGTATAAATTGATAATTATTGCTTTTTTTATTGCCCTTGCTCCTTTTCCCATACCTTTCACCGTTAAATTGTTAGGTCTAAAATTTAAAGCCTAAACTTGACAGTAGGAGGAACTCTAAAAATACTCCCTTAATTACTACTATCAGTAATAATTCTCTCGATTCCGATAAATTGACACCCAAATTCCCTATTAACGATCTACTTGTTAGACAAACACTCTTTCTTTGTCCAAATTAATTTTTCTTCTTGCCATATAGCCCTTCTCTCTTATTAACTTCTCTTTTTTTTCCCCACTCGTTTCTTCACTACTTCTCGTTTCTATTTATAGTTACAACCACGGTTATTAAATCCAATCCAGTCTAGCGATTGAATCGATCAGCCTAGTGATCCGGGCATTAGACCAGGCCGAATCTCTATTTTGATCAGATAAGAATTTGACCCGGTTAAATCCAGACAAATTCGTTTGACCCAGTGGTTCAACAATGGGACCCGCCTGATTTTTCAATTAACCCAATTTACCCCTTTTTTTTTATAATTGTGGGTCTTTGTTTTCGAAACAAAATGTATATAAGTTTTTGATAAGATTTGTATATTGGATCTTCATTTAAATATGTAAAAGACTTTACCATTTGCTTAGTTTTTTTTTGATAACTAAATATTCTTTTAATAAACTTTTTAGATTATACAATTAATCCTTTTTACTTTTAAACTGACAATATTTGATTAGTTAGAAAATTACTCTGTTTTTAAAAAAAATAAAATAATGCTATATTTTTTAAAACAAACGATATAAATTTTGTTTTATTTTTTACTATATTATTCATTTATTTAAAAGTACAATAAAATGAAATTAAATCTTTTGTTAATATCTATATATTTATTATATATCTTTTTAAGTATAATAATTAGTATTTAACGCACATTATTATATATTTTATGTGTATTAAAATTATTATTTTATATTAAATATTTAATTAATACTCACCGATTTAACTAGTGATCCATTAGTTGAATCAGTAACCCATTGACCCTACTACTGGGGCCTTACCATGCCGAGTTTAATAACAATAATTTGAATGAGTGTGTTTGGATAGAGATAATTTGAAAAAAAAATAATTTGCCTCACAAATTCCAATTTTTTTTTATCTTCTCAATCACCTTTTTATCTCACATACATCACATCATAAACAGTGCTATAGTAATTATTTCAAATAAATTATCCAAATAAACTCTTATCCAAAGGCTCACACATCCTTTTTGCCCTTTGCTTTATCTCTTTTCATTTCCTCCCATTTCATGGGCAAAGCCAAACGAGTACCCTTTTTTTTGACTAAGCAAACGAGTACTCACGGTTGCGGTAAAACATAATAGAATGAATAATTCCTTTAAAAAGTCAGTAACAATGTATTTGGTAAGCATTATGAAAAATTATAGTGATGTAATTTATGTGTAATAAAAATGTAATTGAAAAATATTTAGATTATTTGGGATAACTTTTTTGAAAAAAAAATAATGTAACACGTTTCTGATTTGATATATGTAAAATAAAAATATGATTGAAAAATGTGTTGATGATACAAGTAAATAATAATTAATAAATAAACTACAATCCAAACAAACATTAATTTAGTTTGTTTAGGAACTTTGAATAAAGTAGATATAATTGCGTATAAATTCAAGAATTCCTTTTAGAAATAGCTTTTTTCATTCGATATGATCCCTTTACTGGTTTATGCACCAATAACCATCAGTCTGGATAATTTGCAAATACAATTTAGTTATAGGGATTATCCCAAAAAAAAAAGGTTACGTATTAAATTTATTTCTCTTAGACTATTTTTAGTAAAAAAAAAAACGAAAATGGCTGATATATTGAATTCTCCTCTAACAATCAATAGCTTTCCGAGGAAGCTCAATTAAGATCCAAAAACCATAAATTCAAAATGAAAAAAAAAAAAATCCAAAACAGCAAAAGGAAATGCTTTCTTCACATGAATGTCACTCAACGGCATCCACTCTCCAAATATATCAAATTTACCTAGCCCTCACATAACACGTGGCAAGTCAAAAATCTTCTTCGGTCCAAATTTCCCTCACTGACCCGTAACTCTAGTACTTCCCCAGTTCATAAAAGAAAATAAAAAACGTTTCTTTTCGCGCCTCAGGACTCCTCACTTTTCACTCTTCAGTTTCACCGAAATAGTTTCTAGGGTTTCCCTGTTTTTCAAAACCCTTCATTTTCCCTCTCAGAAAAAATTTGCCCCCAAAATAATAGCCATCAATCGCATCGGAAAAGATGGAGCGGCCAGCGATGCAACTCACGGAAGGGGCGATTGCGATGCTATCGGACCGCGACGCGCAGCAGAACCCGGATTTGAAGCCGGTTTTGCAAGTGATGGATGTGAGATTGGTGAACACGCAGAATCATCAAAATGCTACTGAGAGATACCGGCTGGTGTTGTCGGACGGTGTGAATACTCAGCAAGGGATGTTGGCGACTCAGCAAAATGTGTTGGTTAACTCGAAGAGGTTGCAGAATGGGTCTATTATTCAATTAACTCAGTTCGTCTGCAATGTCATCCAGAATCGCATGTAACATTTCCTAAAAGCCCTCAATTTTTTTTTGTTTAGTTAACAAAGCTTTCTGCTTTTTTGTGCTTTTTGTAGGTAATATCCTTTTCTTGAGTGTGTTGGGTGGCTTGCGGATTTTTGGAACTATTCAGCTTGTTTGCTGTGTCATTTGGAAATCGTGCATAAAATTTCCCAAAAAGCCCTTAAGTTTGTTCTCTATTTGCAAAATTTGGTACTTTCATGTGTTTTGTGTGCTTTTGCGGAATATGAGTCAAGGTAGATCAGTTTGTTAGCGGTATTGGTTTGGGAGTTTCATGTTAGAATTCAGTTCTTGAAAGTTGGTAGTTAAATGCAACATGTGCGGTTGTTTCATGTTTGCATTCTTTTAAGCTGTCTTGGTCTCAATGGTTTGTTTGCTGTATACGTGAGTTGTATATTACCTATAATTGGAACTGGACGAAATTTTACTCAGGATTTTAAGTCTTGTGCTAGTCTACTTTGTGCTTCCACTTTGTAAGTTTTTTTTTTCTTTCTTTGAAAACAAGGGGTGGCATAAATTGTGAGATTTGTATTTATTTTTCTGCTTAAGTTTGTTATGGGCTTGCTTTACACCCCTCTTCTTTTGGCTGATTTTTATTTGTTTTGGACATTGTCATCCTACCAAACGTGTGTTCTCTTCTCCCCATTTGCATTTCCCTTCTGCCCCTATCTTCATCTTTCATCTACCTGTTGCGTAGAGCCTAAACTTTGTACATTTTCATTTATTACTGTAAATTAATCTGAGTAGTCTGATGGTATTATTTCTGCTTTGGACCCTAAGATATATTTCTTCCCCATAGATGGAGTATCAAAGTTCTGTACACGGATAACTGCATGTATTTGACTCATTCAGTCTAAGTTAGAATTAGTGGAAGCTATTAATTATTTAGCATGACGAATGTTCAAAAAGGTATTGGGTTAGTATTGTAGTATAGTGAATGTTTTTGTATGATGATTTATTACTAGTGGATGGCAAGTATGGTGCCTTGAGTTTTTGTTTTCTGTTCTCTTTAGTGCATTTATTATTGATATCGTTTATATTGAGCAGGATAATTATTATCATCGATTTGGAGGTGATACGGGAAACTTGTGATCCTATTGGTGAACCGAAGCCTTACCTGCTTAGGAACAGCAATGATGTTTCCGCCCAGAGGCCGTCTGCATCAGCTCATGTTGTAAATCAGCCAGTTAGTGTTACTGGCAGCCCTCAATCTGCTAGTGCTGGTTCAACCATTGGTGGGTCAGCTCCTAGACCAAACATCACTGGGGTAACTCGTATGCAACCTCCTGAGATGGATTCTGGTGCAGTTTCACATACCTATGGCAGTTCCTTTGTGGGTAAACCTGATTCTGGACGATATAATCCGACAATGGCACCCCCTGTGTACTCAAAGGCAGAGCCTGGTTCTGGTACTTCAAGATCATCAGTAAATAGCTATCTGCAACCACCTCAGCCATCATATCAGCATCCGTCACCAGTGTTCACAAACAGAGGACCCATAGCTAGGAATGAAGCACCTCCTAGAATTATTCCGATTGTTGCATTGAATCCCTATCAAGGTAGGTGGACTATTAAGGCCAGAGTCACAGCAAAAGGGGAACTTAGACACTATAATAATCCCCGCGGTGATGGTAAAGTATTTTCTTTTGACCTTCTTGATTCTGATGGTGGAGAAGTACGGGTGACCTGCTTCAACATGGTGGCTGATCAATTCTACAATCAGGTTGAGCTGGGTAAGGTGTATATGATTTCAAAAGGGACATTGAAACCTGCTCAAAAAGCTTTCAATCACCTAAAAAATGAGTATGAGATCCACCTGGATAATACTTCAATAATTCAGCCTTGCATTGAGGATGACAGATCAATTCCGCAACAGCAGTTTCATTTTCGCTCCATTGGTGAGATTGAAGGGATGGATAACAACAGTGTTGTGGATGTCATTGGTGTTGTATCTTCTATTAGCCCCTCTAGCAGTGTAATGAGAAAAAATGGTACAGAAACTCAGAAAAGAAGTCTCCAGCTAAAGGACATGTCTGGTAGAAGTGTAGAATTGACTTTATGGGGAAACTTTTGTAATGCCGAAGGTCAGACACTTCAAAATATTTGTGATTCAGGGGTCTTCCCTGTTTTAGCTGTCAAATCTGGTAGAATCAATGATTTCAATGGGAAAGCAGTGGGGACAATATCCACTAGCCAGTTGTTTATAAATCCAGATTTTCCTGAGGCCCATAAACTGAAGGAGTGGTTTGACAGCGATGGAAAGAGCACCCCATCTGTATCTATCTCCAGGGAAACAGCAGGTATTGTCCGTACAGATGTGCGCAAAACTATATCTCAAATTAAAGATGAAAGGCTGGGCACTTCTGAGAAGCCTGACTGGATCACTGTATGTGCTACTCTTTCATTTATAAAACTGGACAACTTTTGTTATACTGCTTGTCCCAACAGAATTGGGGATCGGCAATGCAACAAAAAGGTTACAAATAATGGTGATGGAAGATGGAAATGTGATAGGTGTGACCAGACTTTTGATGAATGTGACTACAGATACATTCTCCAGCTTCAGATTCAGGATCACACAGGTTTAACATGGGTTACTGCTTTTCAGGAATCTGGTGAGGAGATCATTGGCGAATCTGCAAAAAATTTGTATTACATGAAATATGAGGAGCAAGATGATGACAGATTCAATGAAATAATGCGTAGTATTGTCTTTAAGAAATATATCTTTAAATTGAAGGTAAAGGAGGAGACTTTTAGCGACGAGCAGCGTGTAAAGTCTACAGTAGTTAGAGCTGAGAGAATCAATTTTGAGTCCGAAACCAGATATGTGCTGGACTTGGTAGATAAGATGAAAAATGATGACAATGGTTCTCTACCTGTGAAGACAGAAAATGTCATCCCAAGCTCTGGACAAAATATTACTGGTTTTGGAAGTGGAACTAGAGATCCTGCATCCTCTATGTCAAATTATAATGCAAGTACAGTTAGTATCGGTAGGGAAAGTGGGTTAAACACAAATTACCAAGGAACTTCCCATGGAAGTCAATCTGGTGGTTCTAGGTTTCCTCCAACCAGGCAAACTGGCATGTATTCCAACTGTACGAGCTGTGGTGGAACTGGTCACAGCTCTGTGAACTGTCCAAGTGTTGCAAGTAATCAGGGACAGTCATATGGTGGTAGCTTTAGCAATAGGGTATCTTCTGCTGCAAATGCTGGTGGTGGTGAGTGCTTCAAATGCCATCAATCAGGGCACTGGGCAAGGGATTGTCCTGGTCTAGTAAATGCTCCTCCAGCTTACGGGAGCAGACATGCGACACCTGGTAGATATGGGAATGTATCAAGGCAGCATGTTGGTGGTTATTGAATTACTACTCCAAAATGAAATTGCAACAGTTCTGTAAAAATAGGTGCAAGTATTGTTTTTTGCATTTTCATGTTTCCTGTTGGAGGTCCCTTCTGTCATATTCTGAAGTTGTCTGTCTGTACAGTCGGGCACTTGAAATGATCTTCAAGCAGTCTAGGTCTACGTGTTTTTAGAGATGGCAAGTACAGTGAGCCCTCGGATCTGTCTTTGTTTGCAAAGGGGAGTCTTTGCTTGCTGGTTTGTGTAAATTATTTTAGCTGTTTCTTCTGGCTTGTGTATTAGTGTTCTAAATCACTTAATATTTTACATCTGTTTTTTTCTACATGCGTTTGCCATTTGTGTTGGGAAGAAGGGTTTATGTTTCCTTCTATGCATTTGATGTATTTTCTGAAAAGGGTAGCGTTTGGTGGATGCTTTCGCGTGTCTTCTTGGTTCTTGTGTGCTCATAGAAGCATGAACTATGCTTGATGGAGGAGGCATCGTGGGAACCACTTTGTTAGAAGTACTAATCTCAATACATGTGTTGTATCATTAGAAGTCTGACTAATTTCTGTTTAATTCTTGAAAGATGCAATTTAATCGATGCCTGCCTGACATTAAGGTTGTAGTTTTCACATGGATGTTTTTCTGAATTCTGATTCTGACTCTTTAAGGCTGTAATTATCACAAGCATCTTAAGCTAACCTATTATGGAACGGGGCTTGCATTGCAGGATGAGATATGAAATATAAAATCGACCTCTAGAATTATTATAATCCCTTATTTTTTTTTTGACGTGTACCATGAAGAAATGACTTGATACTACAATTGCTACAGATGATGTCTAAAAAATTATAGCTGTTTGGGGTTGTTTTTCAAAAACAGCACTGTAGCATTTCGTTTTTGAAATACAAGTCCGTTTGGATTAGTTGTTTTTTAGGTTGTTTTTCAAAAACTATATGAAAAACTTTTACTGAAGATTTTTTTGGATTATTTTTAGAGGTATTTTTAAAACATATTTTTGGGTATTTTTATAATTTTATTTTTACATACATTTATGCATTTATAATAAATTTATAAATATTTATAAATAAATATATTTATATATTCGCTAAAAAATATATAAATGTATTATATTATATATAATACATAATATAAATATATTTATAAATGTATAAGTGTATATTATTATAAATGTATAAATTATAAATGAATATTATATAAATTATAAATTATAAATTATAATTTTTATATAAATATACATTTATGGATTTATAATACATTAATAAATATTTATAAATAAATATATTTATATAAAAATATAAAAATTTATTATAAATTTATTATATTATATATAATACATAATATAAATATATTTATAAATGTATAAGTGTATATTATTGTAAATTTATAAATTATAAATGAATATTACATAAATGTATAAATGTATAAATTATAAATTATAAATTTTATATTTTTATATAAATATACATTTATAAATAAATATATTTATGTATTTATATAAAAATATATAAATGTATTATATTACATATAATACATATTATAAATATATTTACAAATGTAAAAGTGTATATTATTATAAACGTATAAATTACAAATGAATATTATATAAATGTATAAATTATAATTTTATTAATATATATTAATATTATGTATAAATGTATTAATATAATTAATATAAATGTACAAATGTATTAATATTATGTATAAATGTAAAATTAATATTATGTATATTAATATAAATGTATTATATTATGTATAATACATAATATAAATGTATATTATAAATATACATTAATATATATATATTATGTATAAATGTACATTTATATAAATGTAAAATATATATTATATTATATATAATTTATATATAATATATAATATTCATATAAATATATTATAAATATGCAAAAATATTTTTTAAGTAAAATAAAATATTTATAATATGTAAAAATAAATATATAAATATTTAATATATATAATATACATTAATATTAATTATAAATATTATAATATTATAAATATGGTGTTTATATAATATTTCAATTTGTAATATTTATTGTATATTTCATTATATAAATATTCATTTAATATATAAATATATAATATATAATTTTCAATTTGTATAATATACATAATATTGTATACATATAATATAATATATTATACATAATATACATTATTACATTATTACATATTATGTATATTATATATTATACCTAACATTATTAGACATTATTATACACAATAATGTACATAATAATATTATACATTAATAATGTATATATTATAATATAATGTACATAATATATTATGTATAAATATTTACACATTTATGTATACAATATTACATATTATGTATATTATATTATGTATATTATAATATATTATTTATAATATTAATGTATATAAATATTTATATAATATATAATATATATAATTTTCAATTTGTATATTTCAATTTATATTAATATAATATATATATATATAATATACATATGTAGTTGTTTTTGATATAATGTTTGGATATGGTGTTTTTGGAGTTGTTTTAGAAATACACATTTACTGTAGCATTTGGAATGCGAAAAACAGTTTTTCAAAAACAGCTCCAAAAACAAGGATCCAAACACACCCTTAGCTTTTTAGTTTCTTATTGGGGATAATGGTTTTATTTTCATAGATGCTTATAGACAGTTATGACTGGATAGTAGCGATGGATTCACGGTTCCATCGAGTGTTTGGTAGTTCTATAATTCAGGAATGGGTTTTAATTTCTTTATTTATCTTTTTGGTTTCCTTGTATTTTCCTCTTCTTCTCTTTCACTATCACAAATCATACGCTGTTAGCACCAGAACTGCACTATGAATTGCTGGAAATTTCCCAAGGTCATCTTTTTCTTACTCTCGTATATATTTTTGAGATCCTTTTGCTGAGGAGAATCTATTTTTTTCACAAAAAACAAAAGCTAAAATTCTAAAAAGGAGTCACAAATATCGGCCAAATTAAGGTCAAACTCCTGAAATTCCAGAACAGAATGGTACTTTATACCTTGCGAACTAAATCCACAGCCAATTGACCTAAAAAAGAACGATCCGATTAACAAGAATCAAACATGAAAGTTTAAAATCAAAACAAAGCCCAATTAAGCTTGCGAATTTTGTTTGGCTCTGGTTATTGAATCTGGCTAAGCATCCACCTGGAACTACTTTTTCCCCTATTATGACTGATTTATCTAGTTGGTTGATTAATGGTTAATGAATAAAGTTGTAGTTTTCTACTAAAAAAGGAAAAAGAAAAAAAGAAAAAACAAGCCCGGCCTAAATGATCCCAAAGACTTTTAGATCTTAAAAAGGCAGTGCACAGGAGGGAAAATGGTCTCAAGATCTCAAACTAACGGGGAGTCAAAGGGAGCTCCTTCAGGTCGAACATATGTTTCCATGTCTCAAAACAATTGAGGATATGCTCAATAAAGAACAGCACCAGTCGCTCAGAGCAAAATGGTTCAAAATGAAACAAAACCCAATCCCTAAGGGAAGGCCAGTACTAGAATATAAGTCAGCCAATCGAGATTGGAGAGGCATTCCGGGCCAAAAACACATCACTAACAGAGCTACTGAGTCTCGCAATCTGGGTCATCCAAAAGCAATATGCAGATGGTTTCATAGAGCTACAAAGTTCCATTGGAAAAAAGCAAATAGGTTAAGGATTAAGCCACTAAGTCTCATAACTTGGATAACCTGAAAGCCACGTACAGATCGCTTCATGTAGCTAAAAGTTTCGTTAATAAGAACCACATAGATCCAGGATGACACCAATGCGCTTGACAAAAGCTACACCGCGGTGTATGCATTCACCACTGGCATAACCATTTTATCTCTCTGATGCTCACTAAGCATGTAATCATCTTGTTTTCCTTTTGACGTGTACTACCGTGCTTGTTTAGCCCCTTTTGTCTTGGACTGCACCTGTCTTACTCCTTTTGTGTTGGGATTTTCACACTTAAGCACCATATCCACAGAATTTTTTGGTTGGTTGACTTGAGACTCTTCAGGCAGAGTTGAAAGCACAAATTTCTTGCTGGAGCCGACATGGTTACAAGTTTGCTTCAACATGCTTCTACCCGTCATCCACTTAAGCATCAGCTTCATGTGTGTCTTGCTATTTAATCCATTGATACCAGCTTCCTGCAATATATATCGACAAGAAAGAGAGATGAGGATTGATCTATGATGTTTGATTGAAATTGATCAGAGAGGACAAACAAAGTGTGCATGGGCAAGCTATAAGGCTTGAATCATTAATGGACCAGAATTTTGTTGTGTGAGTAAATACAGTAGAAAAGTTAAGTCCAACAAGTGAAAATAAATGAACAAAGGATGCCTTATCACTGCTATAATTCTTGATAAATAAATAAATCAGGTAGCAGAAAAACAGCATCTGTAATCTTCCAGTGAAACTAAAACATAACATAAATTCCACTGCAATATTGTGTTTAAAATTTAAAATAAATTCTAATGCAATAGTGTGTCAGCCGCACGTCAGCTTATGTGTGGCACCAAAGGAGCAAGTTCAGAGGAAAAGACAAATAAAGGAATGCTTTTCTAATGCAATAGTTCTCTTTGGTGTCATGCATAAAAGTCCACATAAGGTTTTAAGCAAAGAGTTATGTGTAAGGGTTTCAAATGGAAAATGGGAGGAAAATTTGATGGTCATTTTTGGCAAGGGACGTAAATTAGAGACAGATGAACACAGAAAGCTAGACAGCTTCAATAAGATAGGGACAAATTAAGACAGAAAAAGATTTTCAGCTATCATTTCCTTGTGCCTGAGATTCTAGCAACATAAACATTTCAAAAGACATGTATCATACAATTACTATAAACAGAAAGATTAAGGCTACTTGGTTAAACATGAAATACTATGTTACTTTGAGAAAGATTTCTACATAAAAAAAAAGTTCTTCTCTGGAACCTGTCAATTTTTGTCCAAGTAAACTATGTTAAAAGTGAACTACAAGAATGACTTTAACTTCCCCAACCCTCAGTTAGGGTTCTATAAGCATTAATCAGCATAAAAAAGCAGCAGTACTAAAAACATGACACAATTATCAGAATACATGAGGTCAGTCGTGTAATCATTTGAAGTTGAGCTGGGAAAGGTAATCAAATTCCAACATAATATCTTATGACCATTTTTGTAGTAGGGTAGGTGTATAAGGAAAGCATCCAGTTTGCTAGAGATGTTAATCTTCGATAAGGTATGAGTTCAAAATTGGATCCCAGGCTAACAATTCAGGAACAATATTTACTCAAGGGTTCACAGAAGCAATACTATGAGGATGTTTGGTTAAGAAAATAATGCTCTAAACATTTTACATCTTTCATGTTGTCAACATATTTGATGTTGAGAAGAAGTACTAGATTTCTTTTAGAAATTACTTCCTTGCCCACAAAAGTACCATAAAAAATTGTCTCCTTAGGTTTATACAGGATACAAATCCATTTCGGCAGTGCTGCAATGTTTCTCCTAAAGTGACACTAAATTAACTACAAAAACTGGCCATGGTTGATATTTCACCCCAATATATTTCCTAATACGAAGAAAGCAACTGAGAGGAACATAATGTACCAATTTAGGGACGTGCCCTTTCTTGACAAACTCGAACAAGAAGCTATTATCAAATTAGGTTCAACAGAATAATTATTCTGAAAACCAACTTCATTGTCTCTCCTTTTTTTTCCTGACTTCAATGTAGTTTAACCTATCTGTCTTTTATCAAGGGAAATGATTTGCCCCTCAATACAGGCATTATCCCAGATAAAGAGAGCTTTGGGGACCTGGGATAGGCTATTTCTCTTGGAAAGATAAATGTGTGGTCTCAAGGAGAAATATAAAGGTCAAAGTCAAACAAATGTCCTCGTGAAACTGCTCATCAGGGAGGCTTAACGGTAAGATATCGTGAAAGTAGGTGCACGGCTAGAGAAGGGCATTAAGAAAACAGCTCCCTATAATGCCTAAAAATGAATAGATAAATAATTGAAGTAAACCAGGATAAATTTTGAGTACTAAATACCAGCTATTGCTATATACAACTGTAGCAAAAATGCGATAAAAGTCTATTTCTCCTCGACTATATAGTAATCCTCCAAAAAACAAAACACCAATAAAACATGTACCAAAATAAGCACATTAGTTCATTGAAACATTTTATCAAACAACTAGAAGACAATAATAACTTTCAAAATGATAACATTCTAAGCAGAGTAGTAATTCCAGAATTTGCTTTGAAGGGCATATTACCTTGGCGTGGTTCCAAGTGTTGGAGACGGATAGAGGGCCGTTCTGCTTGATGATGTGATAGAGAGATTCAGCAATGACGGCGGCCTCTTGCTGCGGCACCTTAGGGTTGATTTTCCGCAGATTGGGTGCTCGTTTTCTCGAGAAATATCTCACGAATGTCGTCACAGCTCCATTTCCGCCCCCCAACCACATTATTTACCTCCACAATATCGAAGACCCTTGTTGCTGGACACCGGCCGCAACTCTTAAAAGCCCAAAAACTCCCTGAGAGGCAGTTCCACTGCGTTAACCAGTTGGCCCGGATGCTTACTACTAGGCATGGCCACGGTTCCAGAACCAACGGTTCTGGTTCTAGAACCGCCGGTTCTGGTTCTTCAAAGAGGTAGAACCAGAACCGCACCATATAAGATGGTTCTGGTTCTGGTTCCAGAACCGGCGGTTCTGGTTCTTCAAAGAGGTAGAACCAGAACCGCATAGTTCTGATTTCTATTCCTTATGGTTCCGGTTCCGGTTCCGTATGGTTGTTTCTTTCTTCCGTTGAGAGCCCGAGGACCTCTGTGCAAGTCAGGAGCCCCCGAGAGCAAAAATTGAAGAAGCTCCTTTTTTCTCTTCGAATACAAGCTTTTTCTTCCGAGCCCTTCTTTGCAATTTTTTCCTCTTGGATCCGTTGAGAGCTTGGTCAAAAGGTTGTGGTGGATCATGATGATCATCATGATGTCTCTACTTTTATTATTTTTTATATTAATTATTTTTAATTTTTTTAACGGTTCTAGAACCGGCGGTTCTGGTTCTGGTTCTATTTTTTAGAGAACCAGAACCGGAACCTTTATCCAAGGTTCTATTACGGTTCTGGTTCCACGGTTCTGGTTCCGGTTCTGGTCCGGTTCCAAACGGTCCGATTCCGGTCCGGTTCCCGGTTCCAAATGGAACCATGGCCATGCCTACTTACTACTGAACAGCAGGCGGCCAGCACCCCTGGAGCCGCAGAGTATAAACGAGTTCAAACAAGCCTAATTGTCCTAGTTATAAAGCATAAACACGTCCTGGCCAATAATACAAATTGGTTTAGGCATTTCTGCTTATGCTTCTAAAAAGGTTGGCCCAGTCGATAAGAAATAAGAAAGATTAATTTTTTTAATAAAGATCGTGTTAAAAAGTCAATAAAGATAACCAATTTTTTAACAAAAATTAGGGGTGGTAATTCGGGTCCAAATCAGGTTGGCGGGTCGGGTTCGGGTCAACTCGTCAGAAAATTTGTTGACCCGAACCCGACCCGTCAACCCGTGACGGGTCAGGTATGCTGACCCGAACCCGAAAATTTCAGGTTGACGGGTCGACCCGAAATGACCCGAAACTTAATTTTAATTTATTAATTTATCACTGTAATTTCTAATAAAATCAATTTCTCACAAAACTAATTACATAATCAAGTAATAAAAATTTAAATAAATAATTTCAAACCAAATCTAAAATAAATTAAACACCGTAAAAGTGTTTTATCCCAAACAAAATACAAAATAAATTAAAACAATATAAAAGTAAAAAATAATATAATATATTATTTGTCCAAATATAATAATTTCAACTTCACACAAATTAAATAAATTCATTTAGGATTAAGTAATTAATGCCTTTGAAAAAAAGAATAACTTAGTTTAGTTAGATAAAATTATTTTTATGTTTATTAAATTATTTTTAATTCGTAAACGGGTCATATCGGGTCATATCAGGTCACCACGAGTTGACCCGAAATCGACCTGTTTTCTTTTCGGGTTCATCGGGTCCAACCCGATTCTGACCCGAATTCCCGAAACCTCAACCCAAACCCATTAATTTCGTGTTAGGTTCGTGTCGTGTTTTCAGGTCGTGTCGAAAATTGCCACCTCTAACAAAAATTATGCTCGAGTCTTTTGTTCATCTATATCTATTTCAACTTCTTTAACAAATGTAAATTTTTGTGTAAATAAATTTTAAGAAGTACAATCATCAGAATTATTTGCACCAATCTCAATCTTTGCTACCCCAACTCCGAATTGTTATATAACTTAATGAGTTTAAATGAGATGAATTGATTACAGTTGATGGAGCCAAATCTCAACTAATAGTGCCCCAATCTTGTATGGAGTTGTTATATGATAAGATGAGTTGAAATTAAATGAGTTATTATCATTTCAATGTTTAAACAAGGTTAAATGCACGAACTATTTTGATTTATAAATTATCAAACCAATTTAGATTAAGTTAGTATATTAGTTTCCTTTATTATTCAAGAGAGTAAACCAATTTCTTAAGCCAAAAAAAAAAAAAAAAACTAACTTCTTAAGCACATGAATTTTTATATGATAATTACCTAGTACTAGTTGAAAAGTATAGAGCTATGCATTTCTGATGCAATCCATGTGAATTTTCATAGACTAGGCATCTCAAATTTCACAATCCCTGTCAGTGCAGAAGCAGCTTCTTAGTTATTTCAATCAAAAAGTGACTTAGTTTTACCATTCCCATATCTCAAGAATGGTGGTTCCTATCATCACAAGAGGCTAACACCACTAACTACAGCAAATTGGTTACACATCCCACGTTTCTAAGTGCCAGCGAGCACTATCAAGATCAGTTACAATACTCAGGAGGTGATAAGAAGCCAATCCAAGATCTTGTAAACTTGAAGCATGACTAGGCTTAAAGATCAGGCATTCCCAACCCAGTTTTAGGATCATATGTCCTTTCCAGTACTACGTCCATTGGAGTGTCCTTGGGACCAGCTGCATAGAAGAGTGAAAATGCAGTTAATAAGATGCAGGGAAAAAATAGCAAAAGAAATGCAGTAATAAACAGAAGTTGAGCAGAACAACCTTTCGTACTCTCACAAGGGAATTTCAAATGCTAGAACATACTTCGGTAGTTAAAAACAGAAGACACCACAAACTTAAACTTCTTGAAATACCACACTACCTGCAATTAGCAGGCTGGTCTAGTCTTCCTCACACTGACATGTTTTAATTGTAATTGTCAAAAAGACATTGAGAGTACTCATCAAAAACCATACGGACAAATGGTTTCAGTCACTATAAGCACGTGAACAATGAGCAGCAGTCCTAAACTCATGACAAGGTTCAATAAATTACATCCAAGAACAATTCTCAGATCTTGACAAGGTGTGAATGCTGTAAGTATTCTGGAATCTAAGACAAAACAACATAACAGCAGATAAGTAACAAAGGGTAGCTGAACATTACCAACTGTTGGTCTTGGTGTTGTTCTTATCTTTAAGATCTCAGGCCGGGGAATTATAGAACCTGATGATCCAATACCTCGGGAAACTCTTACTTTGGAACCATCTTCCAAATATCTGATTCCTACCTTGCATGGTTTCCTGCCAAACAAGAGACCATCATCACCCTTTCCTTGCAAGCAAAATTGACCTAGATAGGATCAGTTAACTAGTTCATCCATGCGTACCCTGTCACCGGATCTACAACCTGGACATTTGAGACGTGCAATGGGGCTTCAACTGTAAAGATCCCACCTTCATGACCTTGCCCCTGCTTGATATGTTTCTTAACCTGCAAGGAGAAAATTTGAAAATGATATTCCGTTTCAAAATACACAGAAAAAGTGAAGACTTCCAAACACTAGTGAACATGGAAGTTCATACACATAATTTTCATCCATACCCTCCAGCTCTCAACTGAATATCCTTATAGCATCAAGTGGTGTGAAAGCAATAGATTATCATGCAGTTATAAAGGAGGTTCTCCCATAAGATGGCTCTCAAATTTCAAAATATTAACACAAGGGATACATAACATCATTGACTGCCTATTCATTTTGAATCATGAGTAACAGGTGTCAAAAATTTAAATAGCAACATCATCCACCAACTGCTTGTTCTTCTATTAAGGTCCTCCATATCTAAGTCATCACAAAGTTAGGTAACAGCTAAATGATTTCCATGAAACTGTAAATCACCACTTTCTCTCATCCAAAACAAATCAAGCAACACAATCTATTGCTCCTACCCAAGGAGAATAGCGAGAGAGAGACAGAAATAATGAGAGAGATAGTGAAGCACTAATCCTCTTCTTTCAATTCCTCTTCACCCCAGAAAGATGCTTCAGGAGAATGACTCTCCACTGAACAAAAGAGGACCAGTATGCAGTAAAGTGCACCAATACTTGTAATTACTTTGTCGTTCAATTTGTTGTAAGACATTCAGGAAGGTATTCATGTGCTCCAGTGAACAATTCAATGAGAAACACCCATTCCAATTAAATTTGCTTACCAAAAATAACAAATAGAATCATCAATATCTGCTATATGCCTCACACAATTGGAGCTTCCTATATTACAGTCAATCATGCTTTCACACAAAACAAAAAGAAGTAATATAAGACAGCATAATTGGGCATCTTGTGTGCAATTTGTTCAGGAAGCATCGAGCAATATGATCCAAAACATATGAAAGGGAATGTGAAAATTTGTAAAACAGATCAGGCAGAACAGCTCACCAAATTCTTGCCTTCGACAAGAACACGATTTTGAGAGCGAACAACACGCTTTACAAGACCAGTCTCTCCTTTGTCTTTTCCCCTAATTATCATCACCTGCAAGTTAGGAAAAAAAATTTGAGATACAATGAACAACAAACATTTCAACAAGAAAGGCCATAAGAAAAGAATGGGCCACATTACTTTCGTCACTCTTTTCTTACATTATCACCTCTGAGAATCTTCCAATGATGTATCAATTTCTGTGCTGCTTTCCAACCCATTTCGAGAAGTCCCTACAATTTCCGTCACCCATATCAAAATATAATCATACAAGTTTTGAAACTTCACATAAGAAAACGAAAACGTGGAAGCCCATGTCCAACAATCCAAATGGCATGCTACCACTAAAACAAGCTAAAGATCTTTTACACAACAAAATTCATCCATTTGGGGCGAAATTCCCAAATCAATTCTCAACCCTTGTTTAAACTAATCACCATAAATCCTCAAAATTTTGCATTTCTCTAGCTAACAAACAGATTGTAAGGATTATCCATTTCTTCAAAGCTTAAAGAAAAGGCGGATACTACTCCGTTAGCCAACGAACAAGCACAAATCTACTGGTAAAAATTAAAAAATCCGATCAAAAAATCTCAAAGCCAATAAATTCAAAAGTAAAAAATTAACCCACATAAAATCCACGACTTTAGATTCCTAGAAATATCAATTACTCACCTCACTTCATACCCAAAAAAAAATTGATATAAAGAAAACGATGCACAAAATTTGATAATGGGAAAAAGGGAATTTCTTATTTTTCAACAATAATCATAAATCCTAACCTGGGATTTCACGAAGATACTCCAAACTTTCTAGGATTGGCAGTGGAGAAGAAGCAAAAAATGTTAAATCTACAGTGTAGAGTAGGGTTTAGTCTGGTTGGGTTTGGGGGTTGAGGCTTGAAGGAGAAAACGTACAATATTTCTATAAACTTGGGGGCGATTTTGTCTTTCTACCTAAGCCCTGGTACAGTAGTGATATGACCAATTTTGAATTTGTTTATGATTGATTATCGAGTTTTTTTTTTTCTTTCGATTTCTTTCTGTAATTTTTTGCTTTCGCCTTTTTTACTTTCTTTTAATTTTAGTTTATCCAGACTAAGGAAATCTGTTGCTGGAAAATTATTCCTATTCTTTTTTTTTTTTGCTTGTTCTTCTTATATGAGAATGGTGAGGATTACAATTTATGTTATGTGTGTGTATATTGTATCTACCTATATTCGAGTAAGTACATATCCGAATGGTTTTGTAATTAAGAGGGGGAAGAAAATTTTAAAAAAAAGGTAATATTTTCCTCTTAATTATTCTACCTATGCAATCAAATATTGAGTGAGTAGACCTTTTCCACTTTTATAATTGTTTGAATGAGTTACTTGTAAAAAAAACAAATTCTGAACCACATCCAACCTACTATGTAAATCCATACATTTCTAATTATTGCTCTCCTTTGCATTTATACATCTTTTCAAATCACTTCTATTTTTTTAAAAAAATTAACCTATGAAGTTCATCTTAACGACTTGTTAGATGGACAAAAATTTACGTAGTCTCTGTGAGAACCCGTAATTTTCATTTTCTAGGTTTCTTGTATTTTTATGGCTTGTTTTCTGCATTTTCGTGCTTAGGAAAATTTCTAGATAATTTTAAGGAGCAGATATAATTTTTAGATGATTTTTCTAGTATCGAATAGGTTTTGAGAAATTAAGAGCGTATACCGGACGTGGGACCCAATAGTGCGAAAAGTTCGGAGAAATTCGGCCAACTAGGTTAAGTTTTGGATACTGGAATTAATTTACCGGGTGTTAAGAGATGATAAGTGGATTGGTATAAGAGAGAGAAGTTAGGTAGGCATTTAATAAAAGGTGACAAGTGTCACCATGTGATTGCTTCTTACCTTAAGACCACTATTCATGGTCTTACCATTTGACTTAAATAAACCAAAAATGACTAAAAAAATCATCAAAAATCATCAAGAAGTGGCCGGCCCTCTCTTTCTCTCTTTCTCTCTCTCTTACTCTAAGCACAAGGAAGAAAACTCTTCAAGCTTGCTCCAAATCATCAAAACCAACCATCCAACCTTGATTTTGCTCCATAAAACCACTTAAGGAAGTGTTGGTGAGTTGTTGTGTGAAGTTATTTGGAAAGTTAAGGTGACCAATTGCTCTCTCTCTCTTGTTTCTAAGGTGAGTTGTGAAGAACCACCCTCCTCCTTTAATTGATGCTTAAATCATGCTTAGTGGTAGTATGAGATGCAAGTTTATGGATTATTTCTTGATTTGTGGTTGAAGTGATGAAGTTTTATTATTTTTGGGGATTTTTCTGTTTTAATATAAGCATGATTGTGTGGCTATCTATGATGATTGGAAATGGTATATAATGACACTAGGAGGTGGAAAAAGTGATTAATTGCAACCAATTTCTGGTTTGGAAGAAATTTCAGAAAATTAGGGTTCTAGTGGGAGCATTCTGCCCGAATTTTTAGCTCCTAATTAGAGGCCGAATTGGCCTTGGCTTAAAACATGAAAGTTGTAGGGAATGACATTTTAGAGGTGCCTACAAAATTTCAGGTCAATCGGAATAGTGTAGAATGAGAAAAATCGAAATTACTAGAGCTGTTCTGGTTTTACCCGAATGTAAGAATTGCGCCTGTAATTGGTTGTTTTGGCTGGAATTGCTTCCGAATTGGTTATTGAGGCCTTCTGATGAAATGTAGCCCTGTTTCTTAGCTTTTATCTAGTTTTGGAATTTCTGGATTTGGACTTGGAGAGCCTGAGTTATGATGTTTCCGCTAGAATGCGTTCTGTGAATCTGTTTTTACGGTTTTGATGTAGTATCTTGCATTTTTGACCTATTTTCACTCAAAACTGGGTTGAGTGACCTTCTGTGATGTTGTAGCCCTGTCTTTTAGCTTCGAATCGGTGGGTCGTACACCTTCATCCGATAATCGTAGTGAAATTGGTGCCATTACCGCAAAACGAGGACAAAAACTGTTTTTTTCAGGGCCAAAGCTAATTGCATTTTCGAATTTTCTGGTTTCCTTTAATGTTTGTATATGCTTATGGAATCCTATTGGGGTCATGTTTGGCCTTGGTTTATGACTCGTTATCGAGTCTCATTGTATTTGTTTACATGTTTTAGGGCGTGACCGTGGTGCACAACGTTCTTTTGACGGAAGTGCATGAAACCACATTTGCGAGCTTGGTGAGTGTACTACTCACTTGTATGTTAATATATGGCTTTGATACTTGAACTTGGTGCTTTGAATGTTAATTGCTTGAAGTGAAAGTGTACTTTATCACTCTCACTATGTGCTTTATATCATTGTTATCATGTGATTGGAATGTTACACGAAGTGTTACTTGAAATAAAATACATGGCTTGGTGTCGTTTGGACGAGTATCCAACGACTACAATTGTTATTTTTGAGTTCAACCCCATTGGTAGTTGATTGAATCGAGCCGGCGAGGGCTTGGTCGTGCCAATTGATATGCCTTGGGGAAGTGTTATATGGAATCTTGTAGTATGCGAGACTCTCGATTCCGGTTTATTTGAGTAAAACCAAAGTGCAAGTGTTTGGATTTCGGGCCCGGTAGGGGTATGTTAGGTGGAAGGAGTGGAAGTAAAGTGGAGTCTACGGTTGGTACTTTTGAACATTGACGGAGAGTCAATGACGTCCGATCAAGAAATACAAACGAGGAAAGGGCTCTTGAGAGCCATCTGTATCCTTTTATCACTATATTTGACGTGTGTCTTTGCTTATTTTACAATATTGAATGAAAGCTTGATGCTTATATGCACTTGGGTGCGTAAGTGATAGTATCTCACTGGGCAATTAGCTCACACCGTTCCTTTTGTTTTCCTTACAGGAATATGACTCTTTTTGGAATGAATCTTGATAGATGGTTGCCGAATGAACTAGATGTATATCTCTTTTGTATTGTATATGAAGTGAAACCCTAAATGTATCTTTAGGGCCGTTTTCACTTTCAATTTGGCAAACCGTGTATATATTAACTTTTGAAAACTTTTGTATGTCACTTTGGATTGTAATTGCTAAAGTTCAAGATGTGAATGTTTGTTTGATATTTGGTTGCGTTCTGACGGGTCGGTTACTATTCATGGCCGACTCCGAACTTCATTTTTTTTATTTTGGGTTATTTTGCCCTTTTGCCTTGTTTACGTGCGTTTATAAGTCCCGGAACGCAATAGATCGCTCTAAACTGCACCGTTAGTTCTAGCGAGAGTTGGGCAGGCAGTCCGCTAACCTCTTTGGTTCGCCTTAGGGGAAGGTGGGGCTGTCACAGGTGGTATCAGAGCCTAGGTTTGAATTAGCCTGGGTGTTATGGGAATGCTTGATTTGAGGGTTTATTGTTTATGGCCTTTAAGATTATTTATGGTTAATTGCTTTTGGTGTAGGATGGACGGATCTAGTGGACCGAGTGGTGACCCTGCAGGCGAGCGACCTCGTGTAGCGCTCCCAGTGATCCCGTACCAGATACGGCCAGGAGGGGCCATCGTGCGCTGGAACCCGTCTAACCGTCTCCGACGGTGTGAGTGTAAACATAAGTATGCCTATCCGAACGCTCTCGTGTTTGCAGTGGACATGGAGCGTAAGGAGTTGGCCGGAGAGAATGCTCGACTGGAGGCCGAGGTGACCCAACTTAGGGTGGCCAATGAGAGACAGGCCGAGTGCATTGAGGGCCTGAAGGACGATGTACTTGAGGCCGAGGATAGGGTTGATGACCTCTGCACTCAGCTGAAGGAGGTCCAAGAGCGCGAGAGTAAGCGAGCTCGCAAGGTGAAGGTTCGAGCTGCATCGATCCTGAATCTTTGCGCTGACGTGGTTGAGGGCGTGAGTGACGAGGACTCATGCGCGGGTCCTGAGGCTGGGGTTGGATCCACTCCGTCGGGTGGGTCTCATAGCTCGTCATCGGTCTAGGTTATGACTCCTAGAGTTGTTTTAGATAGTTTTGGTTTTGTATATAGGGCGGATAGAGAGAAGGGTCTTAGCTAATCGTTTTGTATGGCTAGATTAGCTACGTGTATATTTCTTTTGATGAGGCCATTCCCATGGGGATTGTCCATGCTTGTACTTGACTTGACTGATTGTATATATATGTGTTGTTTGCCTTGTTTGGAATGTATATCTTTGTTTGGAAAAGCTTTGGGTTTTACTTACATGCATTGTTTTATATTGGTTTAGTACCATTGCCTAGACCAAGTAAAGTTTATGGAAGGAACACGTAGTGGACGGGGTCGTGGGCATGGTAATAGACAACCCACACCGGATAGGGGTACTGGGGAAACCTCTACTGGACCTAACCCTGACCCCAATGTGCAAATCGCTGCCGCTATACAGCAAATGACTAACTTGCTGGCACAAGTGGTGCAGCAACAAGGCCAGAATCCAAACCCTAATCCTGGAAACCCTGGCAATCATGTCGAGAGTGAAGACAGAGCTCTCGAACGCTTTCAAAAGTTTGCTCCACCCAAGTTCATTGGGGGACCTGATCCGGATGTTGCCGAGCGATGGCTCGAGAAGATGGTCGACATTTTTGCGGCGTTGCATTACACCGATGAACGGCAGGTGACTTTTGCCGTTTTCCAGTTAGAAGGGGCGGCCCGTTCCTGGTGGAACGTCATACGCCAAAAATGGGAACGGGAACAAACGCCCGGGACTTGGGTGAATTTTATCAGGGAATTCAATGCGAAATTCTTCCCTCCTCTAGTTCAGGAGATGAAGGAAGACGAGTTCATCCGACTCCGCCAAGGAACTCAATCGGTTGCGGAATACGAGAGCCAGTTCACCCGTTTGTTCAAATTTGCGCCTGAGCTGATCATGACGGAGCAACGGCAAATTAGGCGTTTCATTCAGGGCTTGAACGTCGAAATCCAAAAGGACCTCACAGTGGCTCAAATCAATGTTTTTAGCGAGGTCGTAGAAAAGGCTCAAAGGGTAGAGAGTGCTCGATTGCAAGTCCGGAACTTCCAAGCTAAAAAGCGGGGCTTTCCTGGAAGCAGCTCCGGACAAGGGGACAAAGGTACTCCCTCCAAGTTTGGACGCGGAGCTGGAGGTGGACGACAGTCAGGTTCCGGCAGAGGGGCTCAGTCTAGGGGCGGCCAGCCGGGAGAGGCCAAGGTGGAAACTTCCAGAAGGGCTCAGGTTCGGCGTCTCGTGGACCTTGCGGGTACTGCGGAAAGCCAAATCACTCTGAAGACAATTGCTGGAAGAAGGGAGGTAAATGTCTGCGTTGCGGAAGCGCAGACCACCAGCTTGCTACCTGCCCACTCATAACGCAAGACGGAAGGGGAACTCAAACCATGCCAAAGACCAATACGGGACCGAATAAGGGGAATGAGGCGAAACCTAAGGTGCCAGCTCGAGTCTATTCCTTAGAACCTCGACAGGTCCCAGATTCCTCAGAGGTCGTAGAAGGTACGATCCCTATTTTTCACCATTTTGCCAAAATTTTAATTGATCCTGGTGCCACCCATTCCTTTGTTAACCCTGATTTCATGTGTGACATCGATATAAAACCTGCTAGTTTACCATACGACCTAGAAGTTAGTACACCTACGGAAAATCAACGGTTGGTTACTAGTATGGTTTATAGGAATTGTGAAGTGTGGGTAGGAGAAAGGAAATTGCTAGGGGACTTGATAAGCTTGGTCATTAAGGGCTATGATGTGATATTGGGTATGGATTGGCTAGCCAGGTACAATACCTAACTGGATTGTAAAACAAAAGTGGTCGAATTCCGCATTCCTGGTGAGGCGACCTTAAGGTTGGATATAAGGGGTCGGTTAGCCTCATCTGCTTTGATTTCGGGCATTCGGGCTAGGAAATTGCTAAGTCGAGAGGCGCAAGGATTTTTGGCCTTTTTGATTAACACCCCCACAGATAAGTTGAAAGTGGAGGATGTGGCCATAGTGAAGGAATTTCCGGACGTGTTTCCTGATGAATTAGTAGCCTTACCTCCGGAAAGAGAAATTGAATTCAAAATAGACCTGCTACCGGGATCCTCACCTATCTCAAAAACACCATACCGAATGGCTCCTGCTGAGCTCAAGGAGCTAAAGCTGCAATTACAGGACCTTCTGGAGCGGGAATTCATTCAAGAGAGTGGGTCTCCTTGGGGAGCTCCTGTACTTTTTGTGAAGAAAAAAGATGGTGGTTTGAGGATGTGTATTGATTATCGGGGCCTGAATAATATTACAATTAAAAATAAGTATCCACTGCCCCATATCGATGAGTTATTTGATTAGTTGCAAGGAGCGGTGGTTTTCTCGAAACTGGACCTCCGCCAAGGGTACTACCAGTTACTAATTAGGAAGGAGGATATTCCAAAGACCGCCTTCAACTCGAGATATGGGCATTACGAGTTCGCAGTGAAGCCCTTTGGACTAACCAATGCTCCTGCCACCTTTATGGACCTAATACATAGGGTTTTTAAGCCCTACCTGGATCGCTTTGTCGTGGTCTTCATCGATGATATACTGGTCTATTCCAAGACCCGTGAAGAGCATGAGCAACACTTGAAGACTGTCTTGCAAACCCTGAGAGACCATCAACTGTATGCCAAGTTCAGCAAGTGCGAATTTTGGCTGGAGAAAATTACTTTTCTGGGACACGTAATTTCTCAAGAGGGTATTTCAGTCGACCCGGCGAAAGTAGAATGTGACGGCCCCACCTCCCCCTAAGGCGAACCAGAGGGTTCGGCGGGCCGCCTGCCCAGCTCTCGCCGGGACTCAAAATTTCAAAACAATAAAATTTGATAAACCCACAAGCATACTATTCACAATATATCTAACGCCAAAAGAGTTCTATTTACATCTTCAAAAGTATCGAGTCAAACCACTCTAATACATTAAAATAACAACCAGCAGAAGGTAGACCCTATGGAGGGTTCTTATACAAACCACCAAAACAAAACAAACATCCCAACTGTCCGACTGTTACAATCAAACCTAACTATACTAGTGTATGTCTCAAAAGTCCCCGCGTCGGCCCCTGCTAAGGAAAACAAAAGGAAAGCGGTAAACTATATGCTTAGTAAGTAAACAGGGGCAAAAGCGTAAATTCCACGTAACAACAGTTACATAGTAAGAGTAAAGCAAAAGCAGAAAAGTAACATCACATAATAAGGATACATGTGGCTCCAAAGCCAGATCGTTTGCCATGTGTGACCTCCTGCCGACACTCCGTCGACCTCAAATAATAGTCCGTAGAACTTCACTTGTACACCCACCGTACACCTTATCACCCTCTCTAGCCAGGCACCTCACAAACTTGCTCGAGCGAACGAAATTGAGCTTGGTTCACAAGCTCGGGTCACAAACTTGGTCCACATAATCGGTGAACCGGATTCACAAACTTGGTGACCTCAAATCAGGTTGGACTAACTTCAACCAAGCCCTAACCGGCTCGAATAGTCCATCTAGGTCATGAGATCGGGCCCCAAACTCACAAACTTCACAAAATTTATTCAAAAGTCACCCCGAGCCACAAGCTTAAGGGGTTTAGTTTCAAAATGATTCATATACATATGTCATGTACAAATGTGTACGCAAATTAGGGTTTAGGTCGAGTGCGATAAAGTACACCCTCGCCTAGGTACCCTTTTCATACATATCGAAACACATAAGCAACTAACACATAAGAGCGGCCTGAATACTTACACAACGAACAAAAGAGCAAAAGTACAAAATTCGTGCCGCGAGGAGTAGCTAGTAGGCTCAACCAGCTCCACCTAACTCACCAACGTCTGAAATTGAAGATTGTGTCACAATATATCACAAACGGCTACTAACATACTTAAAACAAGCAAAATGGCAAAATTGGCACATGCAAGTGCGGAAACGGCAAAATGGGCAAACGCGCCCGCGCGGAACGGCAAACGGAAATGGCCAAATCTGCCTTCTCAAACCGTTTTGATCAAAAGTTAGACTAGGAATGTCGGATCAAGGTACATGAGATACCGTTACGAAGCTAAGAGGAAGGGCTACAATTTTCATGAAGACACCTAAATCCGGATCTGAACAGAAATAGGTCGAAAGTATGGAAAATCGTTCCATAAATTCGCACTTTAGAGTGACGGACAGGGTATGTTTGCTGGACCATAACTCCCAGCTCACAAATCCAAATCAGGAAATTCCAAAGGCATTAGAAAGCTGAGACATAAGGCTAAAACTTTGATGTTTTGGTCAAGACCTGAATCCACTCAGAACAGAACGAAAATTGAGTGCCAAAGTACCCGTCAGAACTGTCCAGATCAAAGGCAGTTCTGACGATCAATCTTGTTTTAGTCATAACGGAAGCTACAGAACTTGGATTTCGACGCACTTTATACTATTTCGAAACTAAAACCAAGATCTACATACTACCAAAACAGGGTTCCCTAAGCATACACAAACAATAGAGAAAACCAGAAAAATCCAGAAATGATTTAGCTTTAGCCCTGAAACAAAACAGATTGTGTCCTCATTTTGCTGTAATGGTGCCAAAGGCACTACGATGATCGGATGAAGGTGTAAAATCCACTGTTTCGAAGCTAAAAGACAGGGCTACAACATCACAGAAGGTCACTCAACCCAGTTTTGAGTGCAAACAGGTCAAAAATGCAAGATACTACATCAAAAACGTAAAATAGATTCACCAAAACGCATTCTAGAGGAAACATCATAACTCAGGCTCTCCAAGTCCAAATCCAGAAATTCCAAAACCAAATGAAAGCTAAGACAAAAGGCTAAATTTCATCAGAAGGCCTCAACAACCAATTCGGAAGCAATTCCAGCCAAAACAACCCATTACAGACGCACTTCTCAATTTCGGGTAAAACCAGAACAACAATAGTAATTTTGACTTATCTCATTCTACACTACTCCGATTGACCTGAAATTTTTTAGGCACCTCTAAAATGTCCTTCCCTACAATTTTCATGTTTTGAGCTAAGGCCAATTCGTCCTCTATCTAGGACCTAAAAATTCGGACAGAATGCTCCCTTAAGAACCCTAGGTTTTTCAATTTTCTTCCAAAACAGAAATTGGTTGCAATTAATCACCTTTTCCACCTCCTAGAGTCAATATAGACCATTTCCAATCATCATAGATAGCCACACAATCATGCTTATATTAAAACAGAAAAATCCCCAAAAATAATAAAACTTCATCATTTCAACCATAAATCAAGAAATAACCCATAAATTTGCATCTCATACAACCACTAAGTATGATTTAAGCATCAATTAAAGGAGGAGGGTGGTTCTTCACAACTTACCCTTAAAACAAGAGAGAGAGAGCTATTGGTCACCTTAACTTTCCAAACAACTTCACCAATCACCTCAAAATCACTAAGTAGAGGAGTTTTATGGAGCAATTACAAATTTAACCGGTTGAAGTTGGAGATTGAGCAAGGTTGGAGACCAAAATTGTGGAGAGTTTTCTTTCCTTTGTGCTTGAAAGGAGTCGGCCAAGAAGAAGAGAAAATGGTGAATTTTTTGGTTAGTTTTTTATTTATTTGGTCAATGGTAAGAAAAGAAATAGTGGTCTTACTTCAAGACCAATCCAATGGTGACACTTGTCACCTTTTATTAACTATTTACCTAACTTGTCTCTCTCATATCAATCCAAATTGCAACCTCTACTTATCTCTTAACACCCGATAAATTAATTCCAGTATCCAAAACTTAACCTAGTTGGCCGAATTTTTCCGAACTTTTCGCACTAGTGGGTCCCACGTCCAGTATACGCTCTTAATTTCTCAAAACCTATTCGATACTAGAAAAATCATCGAAAAATTATATCTGCTCCTTAAATTCATCTAGCAATTTTTCTAATCACGAAAATGCAGAAAATAAGCCACGGAAAATAAATAAACCTAGAAAATGGGAAAAATACGGGTTCTCACATAGAAGCTGTGACTAATTGGAAGAGGCCAGAAACTCCCACAGAGGTCCCCAGCTTTCTAGGACTGGCTGGATATTACCGGCGTTTCATCAAGGACTTTTCCAAACTAGCCGGTCCTCTAACTGATTTGACAAAGAAACATGGTCGGTTCATTTGGAATGCTCGAAGTGAGACAAGTTTTCAAGAGTTAAAGAAGAGATTGACCATGGCTCCAGTTCTAGTCTTACCAAACGGGGTGGACGGATATGTTGTGTACACTGATGCATCCCGAGAAGGCCTGGGTTGTGTATTAATGCAAAACCGAAATGTGATCTCTTTTGCCTCGAGGAAGTTAAAACCCCACGAGCAGAACTATCCAACCCACGATCTGGAGCTAGCTGCAGTTGTTTTCGCTCTTAAAAAGTGGAGACACTACCTATATGGGGTAACCTTCGAGGTTTACTCCGATCACAAAAGCCTGAGGTACCTCTTCTCCCAGAAGGAATTGAACATGAGGCAACGGCGATGGATGGAATTTCTAGAAGATTACGACTGTACCATCAACTACCATCCGGGAAAAGCAAACGTGGTGGCCGATGCCCTAAATCGCAAAGCTCAGGTCGCGAGTCTAATGATCAAAGAGTGGGCATTATTAGACTCCGTGTGTGAATGGAAACCCTGCCCTGGGAGCCATAAGGTGATTTTTGGCAATATTAAAGTGACTTCCACTCTCTTGGAAAAAATTAAAGAAGCTCAAAAGGAGGATCAGATGATACGGAAGTGGGGAGAGAAAGTGAAAAAAAGAGAAACCACTGATTTCAATTTTGGTCCTGAAAACCGAATAGTGGTGTCGAAGGATGAATCATTGAAAATGGAGATTCTAGAGGAAGTCCATCGATCCAAGTATACAATCCATCCGGGTAGTAGTAAGATGTATCAAGACCTGAAAGGAAATTATTGGTGGGATAATATGAAGAAGGAAATCGCTCTGTACGTGCAAAAATGTCTCGTTTGCCAACAAGTTAAAGCAGAGCATAAAAAACCATCGGACTTGTTACAACCCCTTGAGATACCTGAATGGAAGTGGGAAAACATCACCATGGATTTCGTTTCAGGTTTGCCGCGAACGCAGCGAGGACACGATGCCGTTTGGGTGATCGTCGATCGATTAACCAAGTCGGCCCATTTCTTATCGGTGAACATGAAGTATTCCATGGATAAGTTGGCTCAACTGTACATGGACGAGATTGTAAAGTTGCACGGTGTTCCGGTGAGCATCGTCTTCGATAGAGATCCCCGGTTTGTATCTCGATTTTGGCAAAAGTTCCAGGAGACTCTAGGGATGAAACTCAACTTAAGCACAACCTATCACCCTCAGACGGATGGACAATCGGAGCGAACAATCCAAACTCTCGAGGACATGTTACGAACTTGCATTCTGGATTTTGGAGGCAACTGGGGTCAACACATGACCTTAGTAGAGTTTGCGTACAACAATAGTTACCATTCGTCGATTCAAATGGCTCCATATGAAGCATTATATGGACGAAAATGTCGATCACCAATTCATTGGGATGAAATTGGCGAGAGGAAGGCACTGGATCCAGCAACTATTCCTTGGATGGAGGAAGCTCGAGAAAAGGTCAAGTTGATACGGCAACGACTCCAAACAGCTCAAAGCCGACAAAAGAGCTACGCAGACAATAGAAGAAAAGATTTGGAGTTCGAGGTTGGAGACCATGTATTTCTTAAAGTCACCCCTTTACGGAGTGTCACAGCGGGCAAAGGAAAGAAGCTCCAACCGTGGTTCGTTGGACCCTACAAGATTCTTCAAAGAATAGGAGCGGTAGCGTATCGATTAGAGCTGCCGTCCAGTCTCTCTCGAATTCACGACGTTTTTCACGTTTCGATGCTAAATAAATACTATCCCGACCCAACCCATGTCTTACAACCAGAGGAGATCGACGTAGACGAATCGCTTGCTTACGAAGAGAAACCTGTCCAAGTGCTTGACCAGAAAGTCAAAGAGCTAAGAAACAAGCAGATTCCATTGGTGAAGATACTGTGGAGAAACCATGGGGTAGAGGAAGCTACCTGGGAAGTGGAAGAAGAAATGCGAACGAAATACCCTAACCTTTTCGTGAGTTAAGGTGAGAAATTTCGAGGGCGAAATTCTTTTAAGGGGGAGAGAGTGTGAGAACCCGTAATTTTCATTTTCTAGGTTTCTCGTATTTTTATGGCTTGTTTTCTGCATTTTCGTGCTTAGAAAAATTTCTAGATAATTTTAAGGAGCAGATATAATTGTTAGATGATTTTTCTAGTATCGAATAGGTTTTGAGAAATTAAGAGCGTATACCGGACGTGGGACCCAATAGTGCGAAAAGTTCGGAGAAATTCGGCCAATTAGGTTAAGTTTTGGATACTAAAATTAATTTACCGGGTGTTAAGAGATGATAAGTGGATTGGTATAAGAGAGAGAAGTTAGGTAGGCATTTAATAAAAAGTGACAAGTGTCACCATGTGATTGCTTCTTACCTTAAGACCACTATTCATGATCTTACCATTTGACTTAAATAAACCAAAAATGACCAAAAAATCATCAAGAAGTGGCCGGCCCTTTCTTTCTCTCTTTCTCTCTCTCTTACTCTAAGCACAAGGAAGAAAACTCTTCAAGCTTGCTCCAAATCATCAAAACCAACCATCCAACCTTGATTTTGCTCCATAAAACCACTTAAGGAAGTGGTGGTGAGTTGTTGTGTGAAGTTATTTGGAAAGTTAAGGTGACCAATTGCTCACTCTCTCTTGTTTCTAAGGTGAGTTGTGAAGAACCACCCTCCTCCTTTAATTGATGCTTAAATCATGCTTAGTGGTAGTATGAGATGCAAGTTTATGGATTATTTCTTGATTTGTGGTTGAAGTGATGAAGTTTTATTATTTTTGGGGATTTTTCTGTTTTAATATAAGCATGATTGTGTGGCTATCTATGATGATTGGAAATGGTATATAATGACACTAGGAGGTGGAAAAAGTGATTAATTGCAACCAATTTCTGGTTTGGAAGAAATTTCAGAAAATTAGGGTTCTAGTGGGAGCATTCTGCCCGAATTTTTAGCTCCTAGTTAGAGGCCGAATTGGCCTTGGCTTAAAACATGAAAGTTGTAGGGAATGACATTTTAGAGGTGCCTACAAAATTTCAGGTCAATCGGAGTAGTGTAGAATGAGAAAAGTCGAAATTACTAGAGCTGTTCTGGTTTTACCCGAATGTAAGAATTGCGCCTGTAATTGGTTGTTTTGGCTGGAATTGCTTCCGAATTGGTTATTGAGGCCTTCTAATGAAATGTAGCCCTGTTTCTTAGCTTTTATCTAGTTTTGGAATTTCTGGATTTGGACTTGGAGAGCCTGAGTTATGATGTTTCCGCTAGAATGCGTTCTGTGAATCTGTTTTTACGGTTTTGATGTAGTATCTTGCATTTTTGACCTATTTTCACTCAAAACTGGGTTGAGTGACCTTCTGTGATGTTGTAGCCCTGTCTTTTAGCTTCGAATCGGTGGGTCGTACACCTTCATCCGATAATCGTAGTGAAATTGGTATCATTACCGCAAAACGAGGACAAAAACTGTTTTTTTCAGGGCCAAAGCTAATTGCATTTCCGAATTTTCTGGTTTCCTTTAATGTTTGTATATGCTTATGGAATCCTATTGGGGTCATGTTTGGCCTTGGTTTATGACTCGTTATCGAGTCTCATTGTATTTGTTTGCATGTTTTAGGGCGTGACCGTGGTGCACAACGTTCTTTTGACGGAAGTGCATGAAACCACATTTGCGAGCTTGGTGAGTGTACTACTCACTTGTATGTTAATATATGGTTTTGATACTTGAACTTGGTGCTTTGAATGTTAATTGCTTGAAGTGAAAGTGTACTTTATCACTCTCACTATGTGCTTTATATCATTGTTATCATGTGATTGGAATGTTACACGAAGTGTTACTTGAAATAAAATACATGGCTTGGTGTCGTTTGGACGAGTATCCAACGACTACAATTGTTATTTTTGAGTTCAACCCCATTGGTAGTTGATTGAATCGAGTCGGCGAGGGCTTGGTCGTGCCAATTGATATGCCTTGGGGAAGTGTTATATGGAATCTTGTAGTATGCGAGACTCTCGATTCCGGTTTACTCGAGTAAAACCAAAGTGCAAGTGTTTGGATTTCGGGCCCGGTAGGGGTATGTTAGGTGGAAGGAGTGGAAGTAAAGTGGAGTCTACGGTTGGTACTTTTGAACATTGACGGAGAGTCAATGACGTCCGATCAAGAAATGCAAACGAGGAAAGGGCTCTTGAGAGCCATCTGTATCCTTTTATCACTATATTTGACGTGTGTCTTTGCTTATTTTACAATATTGAATGAAAGCTTGATACTTATATGCACTTGGGTGCGTAAGTGATAGTATCTCACTGGGCAATTAGCTCACACCGTTCCTTTTGTTTTCCTTACAGGAATATGACTCTTTTTGGAATGAATCTTGATAGATGGTTGCCGAATGAACTAGATGTATAACTCTTTTGTATTGTATATGAAATGAAAGCCTAAATGTATCTTTAGGGCCGTTTTCACTTTCAATTTGGCAAACCGTGTATATATTAACTTTTGAAAACTTTTGTATGTCACTTTGGATTGTAATTGCTAAAGTTCAAGATGTGAATGTTTGTTTGATATTTGGTTGCGTTTTGACGGGTCGGTTACTATTTATGGCTGACTCCGAACTTCATTTTTTTTATTTTGGGTTATTTTGCCCTTTTGCCTTGTTTACGCGCGTTTATAAGTCCCGGAACGCAATAGATCGCTCTAAACTGCACCGTTAGTCCTGGCGAGAGTTGGGCAGGCAGTCCACTAACCTCTTTGGTTCGCCTTAGGGGAAGGTGGGGCTGTCACAGTCTCAATGATTGGTCTTGTTTGGAGAAAATTGTTACTTTTTCCGTGAACACATTTTTCAATCAATTTTTTACCTCAAATATATCAAATCGCTATAGTAATTTTTCTACAAAAAAAAATCCAGAAAAATATAATCCAAACATAAAAATGCAGAAGCTGTGATTGCTTTTTTAACATAGCATTTCTCTTGCCAAACCATGTCTCCGCAATCAATTAGTTCCAACCTTGAGATTTTTACACTTTTAGCCATCTGCATGTAGTCAGTTTAAAGGTAACTTAGGCCAAATATAAGGTAGATTTTCGTTTAACCCCTTTTCAGTACAGTCGGAAATTCAGCTGTTGCAGTAACGCTTGCAGTTGAGAGTGGTAAAATTCCTTAGCTAATAATCAGTTACAGTCATAACAGGCATGAACTTAACGACCAGCGGTGGTTTTAAGTGTTGGGGAAGGGCCCTGATCATCATTTCATAAGTTTAAAGAAAAAAGTCTACCAGTTTTCAGCTTTGAGCACAGCTGCACTTTGAAAACATTTTGCTACCGTGCTCAGAATCACAACCTAAGCAATTTTTAGCAGTTCACCATATGTTTCTTGATATAATTCAAGTATGAAAAGGAACAGGAGAAAGATAAAATCAGCAAAGCACTAATTGCTTTAAAGCAATACAATGACAGGCTGCAGCACACCTTCAAGTCTTAGTTTATCCCATCCTAACAACCAAAAACATCATATCACACGCGGCATACAAATTACATATTTTATTCTCATAAATAGCACATTATCCGCTTGCCATCATAGTTTCCAAGTCCAATTTACTTGTATCTTAGTACATTGTCTTAGCATATGCAATACTCCATTCTTATTTATGTAACTATACTAGATTGTTGCCGTGCCACTTCAGAAACAGACACTGGCTGGTGAAGATATGCTAATATCCTTGTCGGGGAGTTGATCTCTCATAAACTCTTGCTTACCACAATGAGCAGAGGGTACACCATCAGCCTGCAGTAGGTTATAACCAGTACTAACACTAGCTGGAACTATCAGTGCTGTCATCTTTACGTTCTCAGCATTGGCTTTCAATCGAAGGCGCTCTGCTCTTGAACCAATAACCTGGCCTAAGACAGAAGCTGCAATGGTTAATGCCATGGCAGTCTTGGGCATAACAACAGACTTCCTGAGCATGGCTATAAATGGGACTGCAGCATGCACTGCAACAAACCATGATAATGAGAACTTCTTAGTGTGTTCTCTCCAGATGCCTAACGGAACATTAGCTGCCATGCCCAAAGCACCAATGGCGAGCATCTTTGAAGTTAGTGGCTGTGGCCGAAGAGTCCTGACAAGAGCAGTTCTTGCAAGGGCAGCCCTCGCTGCAACCACTGCAGGTGGACATTTAAGCTTGATTCCGGGTGGCGGCCGGAGAGCTGCTGCTACAAGTGGGAGGACACCACTCACAGCACGGTATGACTTGGCAATTGGACAATTGCCTGTTTCCAACCATTCATTTCCCAGTGCCTCATGTTTTGAAGGATCTCCCTGGAAGACGATTAAATATTACTAAATATTCAAAGGACCAGTTTCACAACAAAACCACAGCAAATCATGTGCAAGCCCTCAGGGTTCAATTTCATAAAAGTTCATGTTATGGATATGGAAATGGGGAACTAAATTATGTCAATCCCCTTTCAGAAACAATAATATTTGCAAAGTTCAAAGAAACATACTTGATGTGAATTCTTCTTTTTAGATGTTCCTGAACTCTTTTTCTGCTTTTTCCATTTTTCTGAGAAAAAATCAAAACCGAATGGACCACCTGGTCCAAATGATGACAAACTGATGGTCGCAGCTTTGGCAGCCAAAGGGTCAAATTTAGGTGCAGGCTCTGCTTCAATTTTCTCAAATTGCAGCTGAGGCTTCCCAGATAGTGGGACAATTCCATCTTTTCCATGGAAAAGTCTAAAGGCCGTCTCGAAGCTGGGGCCATCTTCAAATATTGGTCCTTTGGATCCTCTTACCTGAAAATTAAAGGCAAAGGTATGGTAAGCATACTATCCATGGAGCTCAAAGCAAATAGCCAGAGCATCACAATCCTCCAAAAGACATTCACCTCAATTAGCTTCTCCAAGTAAATTAGTAGGAAGCCTTCAAATCATCAAAGCAAGGAATAAACATCTTACGTGAAGAGAGAGGTTCAGCGAAGAGAAAGAGAAATTGGTTGGTTTGCTGACGTTCCTCAAGAATGGACATTTCTGGATGTCCTGCTCTTCAAAGGAGCAGTCACGTGACTCCTCATTCAATGACTTGAAGAAAAATTCCATTCTTTCTACCTCCAAACCGGTTTCTGCAACACAGCATTTACCACAGTTCATATTTGCAGAACTCATATAGTTGGAGAAGATCAAGATAATTTAAATGAAACATTATCTAGTAATTCATGTCTAGTATAATGGTCATGCAAGCACGAACGGATGACAGTAGATAGAGCTGTAGAAAGTACCATTCATCAAATGAAGAAAGGAAATGCATATAAAACATGAACTGGAACCTACTCTTCTGATGGCACAAAGCAGGCAATAATTGCAGAGAAACATGAGATAACAACGATCTTTATTGTTTTGATTGTTCCAAGATTTTGAAAACAGGTTTAATTAGTATTACAAGCAAAAATACACCTATTTGGCAACTCAAGCTGAGTTAGAACTCAAGATGTATTGCATCTTCTGATCAGGTGAAGCTATAGTGGAACAGATTTAGTGGTTAGCACAGGGTTAAGAATCCAAAACCAGCTAGGGCACTAACCAGTCACAGCATAATAACGGCAGGAAACTAGTCAGCAGAAAGCTGATCAGATAGAAAACTTGGAAAGTGTGTTGCAAGAAATATATAAGCATTGAAATGTTTATGACCCCCAAAAACCATCAACAACCACTTAAAGTGGTAAACAGCAGGAAACTCAAGAGTATATTAATATGCCTCAAACTCTATTTCCCACTTTTTAGATTCTAACATCTTATTATCCAGTATATTTTTGTTCACAAGGCGACGGACAAAATTTTTATCGTTCACTTTCAGTCAAATTTAGTTAATTGAGTTTGGCTTGGCAAATAAACAAGCTAAGCTTAGAGTATGTGGGCTGATTTGGCTCATTTACAACCCCCACCAGGGACAGTTTTCTCTTCAACATTCCCAATTGAAGCAATCTTTGTGCAGTTAACCACCAAAAGGATCCTAATACACATGTTGACACATAATGCGCACTCAACTCAATTCAGTAGACTAAGACCCCTACAACCACAAAATACATACAAAGACCTGTGTGTAATTTAGTATTCTGCAACCTTTCTAGCAGCACTAACAACATTAACCCACACCTAAGCAGAGCCCAACTGGGATTTTGGGGAAAAGGGAACTAGATGGATTCATGCCCGATCTCTAGTCAAGAACAGCACATTTCCATGCTCTCTGCAATTAATTGGTGACAGGATAGCCAATCAAACTCCCACCTACAAGTAGGGAGAGTTTACCATGGGACACTCCCCAAACCCCAATTGGGCTAATCCACCTCAAGGAACGCTACCATAAAATCAAGCGAAAGGAACATATGCTTTATCACTCCTTGGGTTGATGAAAAGAACTTTTAATAGTTTAAAAGCACCACCAAGCATACATCTTCGATCACATGTAACAAGAAAATGCCTCCTCATTATTTCCCATATATCTACCCATGTATTTTGTATAATTTTCCCATTTAGCGAGCAGCTATGTTTTCCCCCGGAAAAAAACTACAAGAAAAAAAAATTTATAATGCTAACCAACTTTCTAGTCCGTCTACAGCAATTAAATGCTTGAAACCTTAACATGGGCTTAACTTCGAACAGTTCAAAACCACATATTATTAGGTCACAAATTCATCGTTTACCTCAACAAGATTTCTCTCTCAGCGGCTAAATAACATTAAATGCAAAACCAAAAGCCCAAAACAAGCAAAAAAAAAACCCCCCAATTAGCTACTAATAATCATGATTTTTCCCAAGAACTAAATAAATCTTATACAAACTTTAATGAGAATATTCTAGAAACTAAACATGTGAATCCAGATTTTCAGAGGAATAAAAAGCAGAGAAAGTCGTAAACTTTAGAGAATTGAGAAGAGAGGGCAAATGGGTTACCGACGGAGTAGGTGGATTTTCCGGTGAATGACTCGGCGGGGAAAGTTGGAGCAGGTTTGGTTGGCCTAGTAAAGCTGCGAGCGAGAGAAACGTGTGGAGAGCACAGCCCAGAGCACAAAATTGGTTGGCGGTTGTTGGGAACTTGGGATTTGATATTTCTGTTCGGGTCAATTTCAGCAGACCCTCCTAAATTATTTTGGCCCTAAAACTACTGTGCCCCTAACTTTATCTTTTTTGCATTTTGACCCCCGAAAGAACATTGAAATGAAAAGATGGCATAACTAGTCTTTAGTTCGCAATTGCAGTTTCCTTGTGCTCAATTCACCTCCAAACTCATGTTTAGGAATGAAATCACCATTGATATACTTATTTTTATTTTTATTCTTCTATTTTTTTTTTCTATTCTCTCTCTTTTAATCTCTTACTCAGTGTATCTCTTACCTCATGTTCAAGGATGAATTCGTCATTGATATTTATGGATTTATTTGGACAGTGAAATTATCTCAAATAATATTTCGCTTGTATCATAAACACATTTTCCAATCCATCTTTTTATATTTCTAATCACATTTTTATCTCACATACATCACATCACAAAAAGTGATACAGTAATTATTCCAAATAATACTCTATCCAAACAAACCTTTTTAATTTTGTTCTCTTATTTCCTCTCTCTCTCTTATTTTTTTTGTTTTCTCCTTCTTTTTCCCATCACACTTGTCATTACTAAGCTATATAGTATTTTTAATGATTAGTTAATAGCAAACTTCAATATATATACGTGTCGAAAGATTTATTTTTTGAATTAAATTTGCTTTCTAACACAAAAACATAAATATAATTAAATTAGTAGGGGTCAATTGCCTGTAAAATTCCTTAGGGGACATAATACAACTATAGTCATAGTTCATGGGGATAATTAAATTGCATATAAATATTTTTCTTACGCTTAAAATGAGGGCAATTTTGGAAAATTAAAACATTATCTGACAATCAAAAAAATAGCGAGGAGCTTCATTTTTTTTTTCATTTTTTTTCAACAAACAAAAAAATATAACGAAAAAATGATAAACTAGGAACGCGAGGGGCTAATTAAGCGTTGCAACTTGCAACTACTTGAAACATCAAGACATCAAAGATGGACAAGAATTCGACGTCATCGCAGCAGAAATAGTGAAATAGTTGCAACTCATGGAAAGAATGTTGAAGTTGATGCGTTGAATAAGAGAACAACCAAAGCGATGAACAATTTTCCACGCACCTCAACAATTGCGCCAACTTTCAAGACTCTTGAGTCTTATTTTGATAACCCAATTTGATACTTAAATTTAATAAATTCAGATCTTAACATATTCAAACCGTTTGATAACAAAAAATTAAATATTTGAATTAATTAATTAGCGCTGAATTTCTTAAATAAATTTATTTCTAAAATTAAGTAATAAACTATTCACTTATCACTGAATGTGATATGTACTCAAATATACTCCCTCCGTTCCGTTTTGTTAGTCTTGGTTTTTTTTTCACACAGATTAAGAAAGTGTAATTAATTTGGTTGGAAACATAAATTTAGATTAATAATTTCCTAAAATACCCTTATGCTAATCACGAAGAGTGCCAATTAATATCAGTTACAGTTAATGGTGCCAATAAATATCAGTTACCGCCAATAGTGCACCCTGATTGTTTTAATTACCGCCAATAGTGCCAATAAATAACAAAGATAGACTTTTCATTTATCTATGTATTGGAAAAACTCAATGTATTCAATGTAGTGGGTTAGTATTTAATAACAATGTATTAATAACAAGATATTTAATAAGGGTATTTTAGACAATTTGAAAGATTACTACATTCCTTAATGGGAAAGTGGATTATAATTTGGGACAGACAAAAAAGGAAAACAAGACTAACAAAACGGGACGGATGGAGTATTAGATTTAATACTTAAGAATTCAATAACTTAATAAATTCAGATTTCAGTTTTCAGACTTTAGTTTTATTAAACACACCCTTAATTTAAATACTAGATGTACTACTCTCCATGGTCCTTAATATGAGAAAACATGACTAACGAGATATATGAAGTTTTTGTTCTTATATTCTAGAATTATGCCTGTACATGCACTTGTATTAATTTATTTGGTAAAAGCTTAGGAGCAAACCCATAGCCATCATCCCAAAGAAAAAAGGTCACTTGAGACTGTAGTGAGTCCAATAAAGGGCTCTAAGAATATGCTACACCACAATAGAACAAAGTACCTAAGTTTTGCACATGGAAGTTTCGTTAGCAAATGCCTTTTCCTTCCTTGTTCCACATGCCTATGCAAAAGTACTTGGGAATTGGGATAGTGACCTTAATAACGTTGGATCAAAGGTATATCAAAACAAAAGCACTTGGAATAGTGACTTTAATTTCTTTGGATCACAAAAATGAAGGAAATTGTTTTTGGGAGGCGCTAGGGAGGGGACCAGGGAAACAAATCAGCAGATTGCTCATTAACTTTCATGGCGGAAGAGTTGAACCGCTATTGGGTGGTTGGGCCGATCCAACCCCACGTATTCTAGCTGACCCACAAGCCATTGAATAAATGGAATGCTCATGATGTAGTAATGCATAAGGAAGAGGCTCAACAGTTTCTGAACGGCCCATGTTGGAAATGCAGGAAAGATATATATATACATATATAAAGTCGTACTTTCATTCTTATTCCTTTATTTTGTCTCGTTCCTATATGGCTTAACGATATAGCAAGTGGTTGCAACGCATTTTGTGAAATAGCCAAACAACATATGTTGTCCCATAGTTTTTCGATGAAATTTTAGATAATCCTTCCATAATTATCTCTTCCATTCTTTCGATTTTTTTTCCCTTAATCCTAATCCTAATCTAATCTTCAAGCCAAAATTTCTTGGGATTGCTATATATAATTTTGAATTATGTTTTTAACTCTCTCACATCTTCAACTCAAAAGTTCGAAAAATCAATTCAAATATTAGAGTATCATTATCCAAGATATCCTGCATTTTTACTCATATATATGGTTCTCGAGCTATTACTCTTCATTTCGTCTCTTCCATCAAATTGTGACTTTTAAGGTTTTTATTCAGGTCAAATACTAATTATTATTTAGCTGAATGTATTTACGAACCGACTTGCCGTTATGGACCGGAGGATTCTTCTTTTTAGAAGGTCTGCATGTAAAAATTAAATTGGTTTGGTTAGTAGTTTTCGTTTTCGTTTTTAGGGATTATTGCATAGATATTCAACACGCAAGTTAATTGAATAAATTGCAAGCCGTCAAGTCCATCCATGAAAAGATGAGGCACAAGCCAAGTATAAGAATTTGCATCAACTTGACCTTTTTTTCTCCTTAACAAAAGTTGACATAACTATTGATCCAACCTTAATTGTTGTAAATTTTCTTAAAAGCACTGCCATATGCAATTGTTGCAAACTTTTCCACTCAAGCCATCAAATTTTTATGCTAATCATTGCATGTCTTTTGTATTTGCTGAAAAATTGAGCTTTTTGCGTACAAGAAGATCAGCCAGGATTTGATCTTGCACAATCTATATTCCTAATTAGTCATGATAGCAAATGATGCAATGATATATTAGTGTCTTCTTGCTCATGCAAATGCAAATAACTGGAGGTAGATTTGACGTCTCCAATTTTTTGTCTAGTCATATAGCTAACTGTTAAGTGGGGATTTTTGTGGAGCTTACAGTAGATTATTTCTAATTTTATTTTTCTTTTTCATTTGTAGTTTATGTTTGAATCAGTTTTTGTTTTAAATGAGAACTTTTTGTTTGTGATTTCATTGAAATAGTTGTTTGGTGCAGGTAAGATCTATATCTTTATTATTTGTTCTGTATTATAACCTTAATACTATGAAGTTGTTCTCCGATTACAGGAATAGTTAATGCTTCGTTTAGATCGTTTTCTTTTCACATTGATCTTCTAAATTCATAATTAAACTATCTAATAATTGAAATTTTCTTTACAAATTTCCCGTTATGGCTCGGAATTTGTTCATGGTTCTTTTCTTTTCTTTTGTTTTTTTTCTACCCTATAATTCGATTAATTGCAACTTGTCACGCCCCAAAGTCTGCTTGAATATTGAGGAATCCATTGCTATTTGTTTGCTAGTACAATGGTCAATAATACGTCATCGTGTTGAAACGGAAACGTGGTCGTTAGTCTATCGTTGAACAGGCAACTGTGGCCCATGACTATGAGGCAATCTCACATGCCCCAAGCAAACTGTCACATGCCCATGTGGAATGATTTTCCCCATTCTCGTGATTCCTCCTCCTTTGATGTTCATGGAGACAGCTCCTACCCCCTAACTTGCCTTAATGGCTACTGCTTCTCTTTCGTGTACTAAAATCAAGTTAAGTACAACAATCGAAATCTTGTAAAGTTTTCAATGAATAACCAATCAAACAACTAAGTTTTTTTAGCAGCGGAAGGTTTAATTTTGTCAGTCTCTAGATCAAAAAGAAGAAATTTTTGCCAAATGTGCGTGTCAATAGCTAATTGATCAACTATAGTTGACGACGAGCGTTACCTAATTCAGATTTCAGTTCTATCGCAGTTTTTGGATAAAATATCAAACTTGTCATTCTCGAGTTTGAATGGAATTTAAATCTAAACGGGGAAATTTTGTAGTTTTAAGAAGGATTGCCGTTGAAATCAACTTAGAAATTGATTGGAGATAGATGTTTAAGAACCACAATTTCGCTGCATTCTAAAAACTTAAGACTTTTCTGGAAAAGTTTGCAAGCGAGTGCGTAGGCACTCATTTGGATGGTGGTGGTTTAGTCCCCTCCGTATTCTCTTTGGATCTCTTTAGGTCCTCCTCTCCACGCAGTGTAAAATAGGAGTAGGTCTGAAATAGATTACACCGCGTTCTCTGGAAAAAAAAAAAAAAAAAAAACTCTACTTTCCGCCTTGACATTACCTTTCATAATCGCCTTTTGGACACGGTTTCGCTCAAGTTGCATTATTTTGATTGTTGAGTGGTCACTAGACTAATCGTAGCATGATGGTGATGAGTCCAAATAATAGACTACTCTTCTAGCCCGCAATCCCTCTTCAATTTCATTGATGAATATCTGTCTCTTGCCTTATTTGTTTATTTTTTTTTCTCAATTTTGCATACGCATGCACATTGAAGGAATTATAAATCAAAGGAACAGTGACGTTACTTCAACAACAATTGTGATGTGGTCATTAATAGTCACATGAGCATCCTCTTTGGTGAATGATATTGCCAATTCATCGAGAAATATATAATATATCTAGCTACTTTTTTATGAATAAAAAAGGATCTAATTGATACAGGAAGCACCGTAAAGATCAATTAGTAAGGTTTTCAGTCGATGCAATAATAACAGCATACGTATGTCATGATCGGAGATATCCCAATATTTTTGTTAAAATGATAAAACTACCCTTTTCAAATCCAAATTACGTTTGGACTTGAGAAGGATAAATATGACATGCTATTCAAAAACTATTGTGAGAATAAAATTTGGGATGTAAAAATTACACTGGCCATCTTCTTTAAGTGATTATTTGTTTTTAAATTTCACTAAGCATTTTAGTTGTTTAGTGTAATCTTTGGAGACAAATGTATACACCAACTTAGGTCGGCCAATTGATATTATTGGAGAAACATAGCATTGGTCCAGACGTTTTTGACTATTGGTGAAGTATATAGACCGTTACTAGTGCACTGATTGAGGCAAAGGGGAGAAAACAACCAACCAAAAAGAAAAGTGAAAAACAAAGAGGATTGATTTCAAAATGCGTCTTAGGCACCGATTAGGTTTGAAGGAAAGGAACAGAAAGAAAAGCACTTTGGAAAAGAAAGGATGGAAAAGAACAAGAAAGCGATTTCCATCCATCTTATTTTAAATTTCATATAGAAACACAAGAAAGGAAACATTAGGTATATTATTTGAAATTGAGAGGAAAAAGAAAAGAAAGGAAAGGATTATGTATTGTTTACATTGTTGCACAACTTAATAAAATCTAACTTGTGAATATAATTTAAAAACTTAACCTCTTAATTTTTTTCCATCTTGTCATTCTCATAAAAATATATGAAATATTAATGTGCCAGAATGAATTAATGTATATTGATTTTTTTTAGGAAGATATTAAAAAACTACTAAAATAAAAAAAATTAGATATTAACATATCTCATCAATAATTTTGATATTCAAAATTCCCAAATATTACTAATAGAAAAAACTAGATTTAAGTTTTATCATTGTGTGGAGATTGTATTAAAGAAAAGTTATATTAATTGTAAACATGGAAAGAAAAAGGATAATTTAAGAAATTATAAATTGTATCATTTATCATAGTCTCTTTTCCCTTCCTTGCCATCCACTTTTGCAAGAAAAACAACCTAATCCAAAATAACTAGAATAAATTTCAACATTTCCTTTCCAATCCTTTACTCCCTCCTCTCTAAAATCTATCCAATCCCATGAAAACTTTATCCTTCCACGTCCTTTTCTTTCTTTCCCGTTATATTACTTCAAAACAAGCTTTGCTTTGAATAGATTTCCAAGAGTTGACACAACTTTTTGCATAACCTTTTGACTCAAATAGATATTTTTGACAAATGGAAAAATCTACTTGAACTACAAATTCAACTGCGGGGTCTCCATGAGTGCAAATACCGCCAATGTTACTAAAAATTTTCAGAACTAAGGGCCCCTCTAAACTCCCCTCTTGATTCCTTGTGTGGGAATGTCCCATGCAATTTGAGAAAAAAATGCTGCTAATTCTTTTTGACAAATCCCTTTTTGCCCACCAAACTTCCCTAGTAGATGAATATCTTGCCAACTCGGAAAATTGTTGCCGACTTTTTGTCTTTTACAAGTATGAACTAGTAGTAAACTTGTCATGCCAAAAAATGGTTAGATGTGGCCTATGGGTTATATATATTTAATAGTTCTCATTCAGGCAAAACAAGAAACTCAGGTCCTATGTTTTGCAATAATAGAATAATCACATGAACAAATAATGAAGTCTGTTTGCTCTTTGCTCTTGGCAGCTTCAAATAGTTAAATATCAATGGGGGAAAAAATGCAAGATTTCATTTTATTTATTTATTTTTTTTCTGGTATAAAAAAGAATTATAAGAGCATGGGGAACTTCTTCTTTGTTTTTTTTTGGGGGTTCGTAAGTACGTACTAACTTTAATTTAGCCCCTCATGTTTTATTTTCCACACATTTGATCATTTGTGTTTTTGTCTCGTAACGTATTCATGGCTCCCTTAATTTTCTTGAATTGTTAACAATTTATACTAAATTAGTATAAAGAAATTAATTGTTGAAACATAATGGACCAAGTAAAGTATTTCATACATGTAGCCATGTAGGACCCAATTGAGATGAAAACCAAGCAAAGGACCATATGCAATAAAAATTCAAGTACAAGGGACTAAATGTGTACGTGAAAACACCTTGAGAGATTAAAAGTGTACTTTTCCAATGTGTAAATACTCCCTCCGTCCCACTTTGATAGTTCTGATTTTTTTTTTCACACAGTTTAAAAAAAATAGTTAACTTTGTTGGAACAATCAATTTATGTAGCTATTTTCCTAAAATACCCTCACATTAATTAGAGTACAACTTTATGAGAACTTGAATTGATGGTAAAAAAAAAATCAACTCTCATTAAATGGGGTAGGTTTATAGTAATAATAACTTACATTGAATAAGGGTATTTTAGAAAAATTAAAATACAACTACGTTCTTCAATTGAAAAGTGGACTACAATTTGGGACAGATAAAAAAGAAAAATAGGACTACCAAAGTGGGACGGAAGGAGTACTATATATAGTATGTAAAATAAAAATAAAATTTGCTTGATAAAGCTAATACTTTTTAGTAGGGTTAGCTGTAATGACAATGCCTAAAGCAAAGAATAAAGTCAGAAAAAAAAATGCGTCGGTGATGCAGATTTCACTTTCTTACTAGTCAATTCTTATTATTTTCCGTTACCACTTAATTTTATGTTGATCACAATTCACAAGAAAGATATTAATAACATAAGAAAACGACATCGCACTGCATGTATTTTGCTCGACTGTTAAAAAGGTTCCTGTCCAGTTGGGGTAGCTGGAGTTTGTAAATTCTGATGTTGACTCCATGTGATTTTGAGTTGTATCAATCTTTTCAAAACATGCAATTAATATTAGATAATAGTCCCAAAAGGGTTTTCACAATTTCAATTTACTGATTTGAAAGAAGGGAGTTTGAAAGGGAAATATGATTATATGAAGTTTGTTGAATCTCACATATGACATGTTTCTATTCTTGACAAGTTAGGTACAGCATTCAATGTTTGTACCCATATGATGAAATTGATGGAAAACTGCATTGTACTACTAGAATTAAATGCACAATTTCCATAAATTTCTGAGAATGCCTTCATGAACCAAGATTAGCAATAGCAGATAGGTGGAGTAGATTAGCCTAGAAAGGCCTGTTTTTAACTGAATTTTTGTAAAAGTTGGTTTTTGAAAATTTAAACTTGGAATCCAAAAAAAATTGAAAACATTATATGACAGATTTTTTAAAAAAAAAATTATAAACTATGGTAGGTCTTAAAAATAGGGATGTAAACGAGCTAAAATAAGCCAAACACCCAAGTTTGGATTGTTTAATTATTTTAACAAGTTTAAATTTGGCTTGTTTACTTCTCGAGTCAAACCCAAACGAACTTTCGTCGAGCCGAACTCGAGACGAGATTGAATAGGTTGAACTCTTTACATATAAATTTCATTTACATGCTAATTGAATCAAGTTTGAATTGAACTTAAAAGTTTATCAAACACAGATTATTGGTCAAGTTTGGTTAAATTAATTGGTGAACTAAATTCAAATGAACTCTCAACGAGTCAAGTTCAATTCAACTATTGAATAGTTTGATTAGTCTTTCAACCCTACTGAATAACATTGGAATTAAACCAGAAAATCTGAGATAATTTTAGATTGACTAATATAATACATTTTATATTTCGTTAAATATATAAATCTAGGGATTTTTTTGTAATGGGTGTCCATAAGTCACTCGTTAACACACTTAAAATTCACCTAACCTACCATGTATATGCAAATACTCAAAATTATTACCCTCCCTTATATTTATATATTTTTCCTATTTAACCTTACCTACCCTCCCTTGTATTTATTTACTCTCTAATTAATCTTATATTTTAAAAAATACGACACGTGAAAATATATCTTAACGAGTACCCATAAGGCACCCGTTAGACACACCCTAAATCTAGTTATTATGCTCATTTCAAGCTGTATCTTTTTGGATTATGGAGCCATGCTTAACAGGAAGACTGAATATATTATTGTGATTAAACACTTTATGTGGATAAAATTCGGCACAAACCAGTAACTATACATCACTTTCATGAACAAGGGTTAATTACCGTTGAAGGTATTAGTTGGAACTTTTTGAGAAGGTTCATTTTCGGTGTGTAAACTTCAAATCAGTTGACTTAATCCTGAAATAGTAAGTTTACGCTGTATTAGTTGAAATTAACAACAAAAATTCGTCCTCATTAGGAAAATTTAAGGATAAGTGAAAGTAAATGTACTTGAAATGGTTCAGGGTTGAAATTGAGAGTAATGTTTGGGATTGTGTTGGTTTATTGTAACACACTTTATTCACTGAAACTTACAACAAAAGCAATTAATAATATCTAATCCTATAGTTTCTGGAACGTACATACATGAATCTTTTGTATTGGGATTTTATATTTTTTATTGAAGTAATCTTTCCTACACTGATAGTGTATACACTGTCAGCGTTGGATTAATAACAACTATACAAAATTTGAATTTAAAATTTAATTTTTACACATGTGTCATGAATCTAACGGTGATAATGTATGCACTGTCAATGTATATAAGATTTACTCTTAGTTATTTAGTTTTAATTTTATGACAATACAGCACAACTTTATTTTTAATATTTTTAGAACAAAATAGTTAAGCACCAATTATGAATTTGTTCTAAAAGTGTCTCTAAAACCAAAAGTGTTAAACTCCAAGCACTCTAAAAATTCTTCTATTAGGAAGACTTTTTTTTTTTAGCAAAAACACTTTAACTCCAAATAAAATCTAACACGAGCTTTATTACTCCAAAGGTTCAAACCCTTTTGCGAATTCGAACTTTGTTAAAACCTAAAATATTTTTGTAAACTTGCAATTTTTCATTGTTCAGCAAGAAACGAGCATACAACTAAAGAGGCAAACCCTAGTTCAACTACATCATAAAAAACCAAGAAGATGCAGTGATCAAAACTCCATAACCAAAAAAACAAACAAACAAGAAAACAAGTTTTCAGAAAAAACATTTTTTTGTTAGACTAAGAATGTCAAAACAAAAATAATGTACAAACTGAAGTTGTTTTTACGAACTTGTTCTTAAGAAGCAATTGTGTTAGATGCCCATAAAACATGGTTAGATAACCCAAAAAGCAAATCAAACTTCCCCATTTGATATATCAGCTTACTTTTGTCCCCTTTTACTCTGGGATGATAAGGACAAATTTCATAAACTCCAGCTGAGAATTTTCTATAATAAGATAAATTCTGAAGGGGGAATACAATTATCCTTGGCTTAAGTTTCTTCAAAGGGTGGCTTATCAAGTAAGCCAATTTTTCTGGAAAAAAAATACAGCCGGAAGAGGAAAATTACAAGTAAAGAAATGGTACTTACAAGAATGGTAATGCAAAATGGTCCCTTTAATGGAAGTATTATTCAATCATTTCCTGCTAATGCAAAATCCAGAGGAAGAAAAATTTAGAATGGTAATTTATAATTGCATTACATGCATGGATAATAGAGGCAATTAATTTAATGTTAACTATTTTTTATTGAGTTATAAGATTTAGTTATTTGCTAGTGGTCCTGTTACTCAGTACATTTTTTATTTTCTTTTTTTTTTGTAACATATTCGTATTTCTAAGTGCAAAATACATATTTTACTTAACAAGTTAAAAGTTTCCAAATTTATTCTTCTTAAATGCAACAAGGGACTATTGAGTTACTCCCTCCGTCCCACTTTGATAGTCTTGTTTTCCTTTTTCGTCTGTCCCAAATTGTAGTCCACTTTCCCATTAAGAAATGTAGTAATCTTTCAAATTGTCTAAAATACCCTTATTAAATATCTTGTTATTAATACATTGTTATTAAATACTAACCCACTACATTGAATACATTGAGTTTTTCCAATACTAATTCATTAGTTGTAACTGATATTAATTGGCACTCTTCGTGATTAGCATAAGGGTATTTTAGGAAATTATTAATCTAAATTTATGTTTCCAACCAAATTAATTACACTTTCTTAATCTGTGTGAAAAAAAAACCAAGACTAACAAAACGGGACGGAGGGAGTATAATCCAATTGCAATTAAACAAAAAAGTAGCAATTCAATCATCTTTTGAGACTTTCCATGCAAAATTCTATAGGATGAGTCATAATTAATTCAAGAAAGTATTGGTATATCCCTACATAAACCTTTCTTCCTCTTTAAATGGTTTTGTGCTACTGTTAAGGGGTAATTACTACTAATAAGGATTATCATTCTCTTCCCGACAAGCAAATTTTTCGTAATCCAATAACTGAGAGATCATAATTACATTTTGGCATTTTGCCGCCTGATGAAGCAAACAAACTTTAGATAAATTTTAAGCAACTATTATTATACCCTCTAAGCTCAATTCTTGTCCCCCATTAGCCTCAGGGATAATTTCACGAGCCTCCCCTGAGGTTTATAACAATTTCAGGCAATACTCTTCAAGTTTAAAAATTACACGTACCTCCCCTCATTGTTTAAAATGACAAAATTAACCTTCATCCAATGTTGAATTTAAAGTCTCCATGAAGAGAACTAATGCATTTTAAATGAAATTTAGTAAATCCTTTGAAAAAAGTAAACAAAGAAGAACAAGAGTGATGAACTTCTATCTTGTCATTAACACCTACAAAACCTAAACCCAATCTTACTCCATATAGTAGTGATTTTAGAGTAAATAAAAACTTTAATTTCCTCCACACATAGATTCTTATTCAATTAGTTTTGTTGGTCAAGTAGGCATCAACATTTTTTTAGCGGAATGGAACAAATTTACTAGAGAACTTTATAAAAGTATATGAGTAATGTTTTGAGCTTTAACATAACTAAGGAATTCTATTTTTCTGGAGGAAAATCATCTAATGGCATTTTAAGATTTTCAATGGAGAGTTTTTGCTTACATCAGCAAAGTGAGCTTCAAAGTATTTTTCAAGGGAGGTTTCTGTAATTATTTAAACCTAAAGGGTATGTCTGCAATTATCATAAATTTCAGGGGAGGTTTATGAAATTATCCCTTTAAAAGAAATTTAATGGAAGGATTGAATTGCACCTTCATGCTACAAGCCTATGACCGACAAATTACTACTCATAGAGTTAGAGTGGATGGATGTAATAAATATAAGATTCCCTTTCTCAATAGTCAATACTACTTAATTAATTTAAGTACTATAATATATCTCTTAAGTGCTGGGCCTGCAAACCCTTTTTTAATGCTATAGACACTTGACTACTGCAGCAGCTTTAAGTATAAAAAGTTAATGCTTGGGTGCTGAGTACTGCTCTGATCATGAGTTATTTCCTCTTCGTTTTTAGTGCAAGTAACGTCCTTTTTGCTTCTTGGTAGACTCATAAAATGTGGGCGTCATGATTTCTTCTTTTAACGAATCCATAAATTTTATTTGTATTGTGTTTAATGTGGAATTAGTTGGTTCCACAGTCTTATTTAGAGCATTTTTATTAGTCAAAAATCAAATAATGGACTTGTCAACCGGTTCGTGCGGACCATGATAAAATTTTTTAATTTTTCAATCACATTTTTTATGTGACGTATATCATATTTCAAAAAAAAAATTTATAATACTATTTTTCTAAAAAGCTCTCAAAGAGTATAAGTCAAATTCAAAACTAGCTCTTAGTTTTTGAATAAATAAAATTAAAGTGGGGTAAGTATCTAAATGTTAATGGAAAAATATATGTCTATGTACACATTCAAATGCTAATTTAAGTAAAGTAAGGTTGGGACCCTAGAATATAGAGGTTCTGAATTCTAATCCCTCTACACTTTCTCACTTTTTAAATCTCATCCATCCCTCATTAAAAAAAATAAAATATAGTAAGTTTTTTATAATTTTTTATAATTTTTTTATGCGTTAATAGGAGGACTCGAATTCAAAATCTGTCACTTACACTCCATCCCCCAAACTAGTCAATCCATCCCTTAAAAAAAAAAAAACTCTCTCTATTCCACTTCGATAGGTTTGTTTTCCTTTTTTTCATCCATCCCAAATTATACTCCATTTTTCAATTGAAAAATGTAATTAACTTGTAACTTCTCTAAAATACTCTTGTCTAATGTAAATTAATATTAAGTATAACCTAAGTTGATGCAAAGCTAATTAGCCCTTTTCCATTTAATGTAAGAGCATTTTAGATAGATAACAAGTTAGATTTATTTATAACTTTTCTTAAACTGTGTCAAAAACAAATATCAATCCTATCAAAGTGAGACGGAATTATGTTTGGATTGCATTTTCCGTCATTTTTCATGGAAAAATTACTGTAGCGATTTGATATATGTAAAGAAAAAAGGTGATAGGGAAATGTGATCACGGAAAACGACGATATTCAAGCATGGCCTAACGATTTTCCACTTACACCGACGATTAAAAAATATTAAATTACATTTCCTTTCTTTGTAAGGGTCTTTTGTCCCCTAGCGTTTATTCTCTTGTCAGAATATAAATAAGATCCGAGGGGACAACCGACGAGGTGAAAACGTGGAACAAAAGGTCAAACTCAAAGCCGCGTTGACTGTTTCCATGAAAGCCCCTTAAATCTAGCGGTGGAAGGAAAACCATGTGAAGGGCGTCAACTTCAGAATTCAAAGACTTAAACAATAATAAGTACAAATGTTTTTTTTCAATAAGTACAATATTTAAGTATTATGAAACAAAAAACCTATTTTAATTCAATAAGTACAATATTTAATACTGTGACTATTATGAAAAAAAAACCCTATATTAATTGTTTATTGATCTATCAAAAAAGGATAATTTCAACAAGAAAATTATTAAAAGAGAATTCAATAATTAATGTCCTTTATGGTACTTGCCTTGGCATTGCTGATCTGCAGCTGCAGCACCGTCAATGACTTGGCTGGCTCTCACTCACTTTGATGATATAAATTCTTAGCAGCCTTATTTTTTTTTTTTTTTTTGTTTTTCAATGTTTTATGGTCAACTCAATTAGGATGTTTAATATGTATAAATATCTTAATTTCATAATGCAATGAATTTTGTTATGCAATAATTCAAGGAAGAGATTTTCTTGCTCATCAAAGAAAAATAAATCAATATTTTTCATCTTGTTTGGTGTCTAGCAACCCAAACTTTTTTGCAATTATTTACTTTTGTCTTTTCATCATGTCAAATATTTTAATAAGGCTTTTTTTTTTCATTTCTGTGGTTAAATGATAAGCACACAAAAAAAAAACAATGATAATTTTAGAATTATTTTCTAAAATGCAACACTTTTGCAAAAGAAAATTTTACCTTTTTGTGAAAAAGAACAACGTCTAGTGCACTTCTTAATAATTGCAACTAGAATTTTCTAGATCATCTCACTACTTATTGCCCAAGAGTGATCGACACTTTTATTTTTCTTTCTCATCCAAATTCAACCACTCAAACTTGAATATCTAGCAAAAAAAATTGTATGACTATATGATTTCACATTAATTGACAATACAAATATGCAAAATCAATTTTGCATGGTCGAGAAAATTTTGATCTAATGGTTAAAATTGTAATACCAAAAATTGGATATCCTGAATTTTAATCCCTTATCCCCTCTAGCTTCTTAAATCTCACCCATATATATATATACCTATGTGTATATATATACACACATGACTATGATTTCACAATATTGAGGAGCTTTTATCCATGCATGCAATTGACAATGGGGAGAAACGAAGACAAGAAAAGAATAAAAGAAAAAAGAAAAGATAAAATTCAGAACCAATAATTGGCCTTTGGATTTACAATGGGTCAGACCTTTATACCTTTCCCCATGCATCAAATCCTTATCGTGGACCTCACTCGTTTACAAATACCGCATTAACTAAACCTTTTCCCCCCAGCAACTTACGTGGCAGTTCGTGATTAGCCACCTGAACCTTTACCTACACTCAGTAGTCCTACAAAGTACAAACTTTTCTCCAACTGCCTACGTGGAAACCGTTCATTGGCTAACTTAACCTCTGTTAAACAGTTGGTAGAGTCTAAGAGGAACAAGATTCCTAAAACATTTATAAAACCTTTAAGCAATGTTAAAAAAAAAAAAGAGAGAAAAAACCCATAAAGATTAACAAAATCTACTCTTTCTCCTTTTTTTTATTTTTTATTTTTTGGTCAATAGCAAAAAAACCACTCCCCAGCTTAGAAGTTAGAAAACTCCAGAGGGACAAACTTGTGATAACTACAGAAGAGTTTAGCCTACCTGATTAATACTAGTAAACTGGTAGAAAATAGAAATCATTGCTTTCTCACACTTCACCTGATAATCATAATCATGACATGCAATTCATCCCAGAGAGAGAAATCTCACGGAAGGGACCAAGAAAGGCAGGAAGCCTACTGTGTGTGTGTGTGAGAGAGAGAGAGAGAGAGAGAGAGAGAGATAGCAAGACACAAGGCATAAAACCAGAGAGGAGAGAAAAATAGTTTATTGACAAAAAAAAAATATATGGTGTGTTTTTTCTTTTTCTTTAAAATTTGAAGAGAAAAAGATTTGACATACATGCACGTGAAAAAACCAAATGGATAGCTAGAAATGGATTGATTTAGAAACAGATTCACATTAAAATTGTTTTTTTCTGATTTTCCTTCCCTATTATAAGGCCTCCACCCCTTCACCCCGTCTCTGCTTCACATCTCTTCCTCTCTCGCTATCTCTATCTTGAATTTGATATGTTTCTTGATCTCTTGTCCTTCTTCTGAGGCTGAGACCGAGGACAGAAATATATATCTCTCACTCTTTTGCCTCTCTCCCATTTCTCACTTTTCATATAAGAAAGAATAAGACCCTTTGCCTTTATTCTCCTCTTCTTCCTCTCTGAATATAGATCTTTCTTAGCCTACGAGTGTTAAGTAGAATTCTGCAAGAGTCGGCAGAGGGAAAATTGGATATAGAGAAATTTTTTATAGAGATACTTGTATACATAATACAGAGGTACTTTCTCATCTTTGTTGATTATCTCTGAACCTGCATTGTATGGTCCTTTTCTCTTTCATGCTCTGTTTTATACTCGCTGTTTAGTGCTTTATCATTTGTCAGATCTCTGGCAGATCATTTGCATTGTTCTTTCTCCTTCACATTACCTAGTCTTCTGTTTATGGCCCTGTTTGTTGTTTGTTTGGTTTCGATTGATAATTTTTGCCTATTTTCCGAAAAGGGATCTCCTCAATTACCTGAAATAGATCGAGTTTTGGACTCTTTTCATTCTTGGTTCTTTGTTTTCTGTTACTATAGATGAATGCATAGCTCAAGATTTGTTTTTTAAAAAATTGGGTTTCAAGAAACACTCGCAGCTTTCTTTGATTTTCATTTAAAAATTAACATGTCAATGCATGTAGAAAAGTTTTATGCAATTTATAGGAAATGAACTGCAAAGACATGATTTTGATCTAAAATTTATGCATTCTTGGGAGTTGGGAAGGTGTGTGTCGGAAGATTTGCTTTGCCTGTGTCTTGATTGAATTCTTGTGATTCAGGTTATAGTGATCATTAGAAAGTAGCAACTTTTCGTTAATTTAAAGTGATGATTTTATCAACCAGTAAATATTTATATGTTGTTTTATTTGATTTTCCTACCAGTTAATGAATATGATAGGAGTAGTTTTCTTTTTCTTCCTTTCGGAGGGTTTTGCATGGTTTAGTTGAGTTGTTTGTGTGAGACTGATTGATTCAGCATCCCCTTTTCTTCCCCATTATCTTTTGCTGACTTATTGGCCAAGAGGGCCCTCAGTTAGTTTTAGGACGGCGGAATTTTATAAAAGGCCAGGCATTTGGGCCCATATCATGTGGAATTTTAAGTCTTTAAAGTAACATCAAAGTTCTATTCTTCCATAGTAGATGCAATCAGATCTCCTAGTTTTTGACTAGATCTGCATGCATTGAACTCTGCAGTCCCTATTTTTCTTTTTTGAGACAGTCAATTGCATTCATGAACTGAAGCTGTTGGTAAAGTTTAGGTTCTGTTTGCATCAGTTTCTTGGTTCTAATTTAGAAGATTCCATGCTTAAGTAATTGCTTGGATTGGTAAAGAGATATCAGCTCTGCTATTCATATAGATTATCTGAAGCTACCAAATTGTTTTCTTTCAATGAATTCTTATTCTTTTGCCCGAAAATTTTTGTGATCTATAAGATTCCTTTGGATCAAATTCTGGAATTCCTTCGGTAGTTTCTAGTGCTAGTAGTAGCTTCCAGTTAGCTTCTTCACCCCTTCCACCACCCCTCCTAATTGCTAATCAAAGAGAAAAGTGAAGAAGTTGATTTGGAGTTCTTGGCAACGATAGAGCAGGCTGTGTAGTTATATTCTGGTTTTGATTTTAACCCTTGTTCTTCCACTTGCAGTTAGTTGATCAATTTTTGGGATCATGAAGCACAGGGAGAAAGATGGAAAACCGTCATCTCATCCAGATAAAAGTTCAAGGACAGTTCCCATGGCAATAATGTTTATCGTGCTATGTGGCTTTTCATTTTATCTTGGAGGAATCTTTTGTTCTGAGAAGGACAGATATGAAACTGTTGAAGATGCAATTGAATCAACCAAGTCAATTGCTGCAGGCCCTCTCCAAATAAATGATGTTTCCTTTCCTGAATGTGGCCTCGATTATCAGGACTACACTCCATGCACTGATCCAAGGGTAAATTTTTAACTACTATCTCATGTTATTGAGCATTTTAGGAGCTGGTAATTGAAATTTACTTGCCTGTGCTCCATTGATTGAGTGACACTAATAACGATTAGTGTAACAGAGATGGAAGAAGTATGGTTTGCATCGGCTGACTTTTCTAGAAAGGCATTGCCCTCCAGCATTTGAAAGGAAAGAATGCTTGGTTCCCCCGCCAGATGGCTATAAGTTGCCCATCAGATGGCCTAAGAGCCGAGATCAGTGTTGGTACAGGTAATAGTGCATGATATAATTTCATCTTTGCATCTATTTGCTTGGCAGTTCAAATTTTGAACGTTTTGTCTTGTTCTGACATTCCTAAATGGGGTTGCTATTTAGAAATGTTCCATATGACTGGATTAACAAACAAAAGTCCAATCAACATTGGCTGAAGAAAGAAGGGGACAAGTTCCTCTTTCCTGGTGGAGGTACCATGTTCCCCAACGGAGTTGGAGAGTATGTTGATCGGATGCAGAAACTCATTCCCGGAATGAAGGATGGGACTATCCGCACTGCCATTGATACTGGGTGTGGGGTGAGTCTGTGTTACTTATTATGTGTTTGGTTTCTGTATCAACACTACCAACACTACCAATATTGTTTTTCCTTTTTCATTGTCCCCTTTTTCCGTTGGATTATAAAATATCTGGAAAGCTATTATTTTCATCAATGGTCTATCGAAAGGAATTTTGATGTTCTCTTAAGTTGTTGATGTAATTTAATTCTAATAATTGGATACAGTCCTTCTTGCTTCAACGGTAACTTTTATGCTTCAAGTTGTCCAGAGATCGGAGCCCCTATGGTAAACTGTGCTTTTAACTTTTCCTTTAGGGATCATAAGTAAAGACTTCTACATTCTGATTCAGTACAACAGTCTGTTTTTTTATCCTGATGAAGAAAATTGTACAAACGGGTTTTGAAGCTGTTCTAGTTTTATTATCCTTTTGGGCTTTGGTAGGGATGAGGTGAGGAGTGTTGTGATCTACTAGAATAAACAATAGTTTAACATAAGAAAACTAATGATTGTAAAGGTGTTAGGCATGTTGCTTTCGTGCAATATTTTCGAGTAAATGGTTAAGACTTGATTTCTTATTCTTTTAAATTTCATTGCTATCTCTAGGTTGCAAGCTGGGGAGGTGATTTACTAGACCACAATATTTTGACAGTCTCCCTTGCACCAAGAGATAATCATGAGGCTCAAGTTCAGTTTGCTCTTGAACGTGGGATTCCTGCGATTTTGGGAATCATTTCAACACAGAGACTTCCTTTTCCATCAAATTCATTTGACATGGCTCATTGCTCAAGATGCCTTATCCCATGGACTGAATTCGGTGAGTAGTATTAAGCAAATGTTCGGATATAGAATCCCCCGAATTATCTAGCTATCATTTGAGAGTCAAAGTTTGACAGAATAATGTCTGTTAATTTGACCAGCAATAAAAATTGATCACTGCAATTCTTCAGCATTGTGTTTATAGCTGTGGATATAGGGAATGCTGCATTGATTTCCAAGGCATTATTGGATGATGGGAATCTCATTTTTTTTTTCAGCAATAAAAATTGATCACTGCAATTCTTCAGCATTGTATTTATAGCTGTAGGTATAGGGAATGCTGCAATGATTTCCAAGGCATTATTGGATGATGGGTATCTCCTTTTTATTTCAGGTGGAATTTACCTTCTTGAAATACATCGTATACTTCGTCCTGGGGGTTTTTGGGTTCTCTCTGGCCCACCTGTGAACTATGAAAACCGCTGGAGAGGATGGAATACTACTATTGAAGAGCAGAAATCAGACTATGAAAAATTGCAAGAATTGCTTACTTCCATGTGCTTCACATTTTACAAGAAGAAGGATGATATTGCTGTGTGGCAGAAATCTTCAGATAATAACTGCTACAAGAAGCTTGATTCTCCAGATAACTACCCAACAAAGTGTGATGATGGTACTGAGCCAGATTCAGCTTGGTACACTCCACTTCGGCCTTGTGCTGTTGTTCCTGATAATAAGTACAAGAAATTGGGGTTGAAATCAATTCCCAAATGGCCCCAAAGACTGCATGTTGCTCCTGAACGTGTTACAGATGTTCGTGGTGGCAGTGATGGTGCTTTCAATCATGATGATAGTAAATGGAAGGCACGAGCTAAGCACTATAAGAAGTTGTTGCCTGCAATCGGGACGGATAAGATAAGAAATGTGATGGATATGAACACATTGTATGGAGGTTTTGCGGCGGCTTTGATTGATGATCCCTTGTGGGTGATGAATGTGGTTTCCTCATATGCAAGCAATACACTTGCTGTGGTGTTTGACCGGGGCCTTATTGGAACCTACCATGACTGGTAATGTGTGAAGCAAAATGTGTATTATCCTGGTTTGCAAGTATTGCAGCATAAATTTTGTTCTGGGTTGTTGTTTCTCTTATTTACTTTTCTGTGAATTTGAAGGTGCGAGGCTTTTTCAACATATCCAAGAACTTACGATATACTTCATGTAGATGGCCTCTTCACTGCTGAAAGCCACAGGTATGGGCATCTTTATGATTCCTTCTGCTAGTTGTCTGCACATATCTTCATTGCTGTTGATGTGGGTCAATTATGCGGCAATATAATTGTAGTTCTTAGCCATCTGGACCTGAAATAAGTTGGAAGAAACAGCTTGGGCCTGTTTCTTCTTTGCTGGTTCTGAAGAGTATTTGTTAGGATTTTCTTTGATGTTCAAGTAATGCTTTTTTATGTTTAAGTTTCGGCCGTTGCTTTTGAAACACAGGCATTGCTTGGGGGTAAGTATACCACTGTATGTAGCTGCAGAAGCATTTGGAGTTCATTTTGCTACCTCCTTGCTCTCTTTGTGTCTGTGCATGTGTGTGCATTCTTGTGCCAATATACAAGTCATAGCAATCCATGAAGTCTTAGATTATACAGGAGAATTTTATGTTGTTAGATTTGTGTTTGGCCTGCATTTGGCTGATATATGTGACGTGATTATAATACCGGTCCTTGGTCCTTATAATACCAGCTACAAACTTGTGGGTTGCTGAACTTTTGCGATACTAAACGAAAATGGTAGAAATGGTGCATATAATCTAAGACTCAGTTGCTGATTCTGTTGTTCCTCATTATCACTTCTTTATATGTGCAGATGTGAAATGAAGTACATCTTGCTGGAGATGGATCGCATATTGCGGCCTAACGGGTATGCAATCGTCCGTGAGTCCAGCTTTTATGTTGATGCTGTTGCAGCCATAGCTAAGGGCATGAAATGGGGATGCCGTAAAGAAGATACAGAGTATGGTGTTGACAAGGAGAAGATATTGATTTGCCAGAAGAAGCTCTGGTATTCTTCCACTAAGCAGACTTCATGACAAAGATGATGAAACATGCAAAGAACAAAAGATACTATAGTTCTGGTGAAGAGTCTCAAAGGAGATCAGATATATATACACCAACCATAGGAGACAATGTCCCATACAAACCACAGAAGATATTTGTTTGAGAAAATATGAACACAATTTTCAATTGGAGAATTGGCTATATCCCAATAATTTTTTCCTGATTTTTTTTCTTAGTGTATTGTAAACCATACTATATTCTTTATTAGGTTCAATGTTTAGGTTTTCTTGTATTTCTAATTTTTCTCCTTTTTACTCTTTTTTTTCCCATGCCAAGGCCAGATGTGGTAATGTAATGTGTTGTATGCATATCATCTCAGCTCATTGGCTCATTTAGTAATGAAATTTGCTCTCATATTCAAGTTTCCAACTTTCAATCACATTTTGCATTTTACATTCATTTCTTAAGAGGCTTTTAGGTCAATAAAAGTGCTCCAAAAACTTAGAATGAGAATGCAATTTTGTTAGGAAAGATCTAACTTCACTAGTCTTTCATCTCATGGCTGCTACAACTTCCACAAAAGAAGAAAACAGTGATATTCTTGTAAGAAAAAAGAAGTTGCAGCAACCAAAAAAGTTACAAGAACAAATCATAAAATGCATTAAGATGGGCCTATCTGTTTGGAGATTTAGAACCAATAACAGAAATCTTATACCCTAAAATACAGAAGTCATCTAATCGTGAAACAGATGGACAAGTGCAAGATCAAGCAGAAGCAGTGAGACTGGCTTTACTAAAAGCGGCCAACCAAGGATGGAGGAGAATCACAGTAGAGCTGGACAATCAAAGACTAGTGGAAGATATTATGGAATCAAGGTACAGCAACTGGCGAGTAGCTACTCTTATTGAGGATATCAAGTCCATTTGTAATCTGTTTCATCAGTGCTCTTTCTCTTTTGCAGTTTCGGGGAAGGTAGATAGCATTAAACTGAGCATGCATGCTCTTAACATTTGGGTAGATGAAGAGTGGGTTAATCCCACTTTTAGATGCTAATGCATCATTGTCATATGTACGACTGTTGTCCTTTTGATTGGACCTTTGTCCATTTACTGTAAAGTTTTAGAAATGAAATACAAAGCTATCGTTTCGACAAAAAAAAAAATTGAAACAGATGGACAAATAGAAGACTTGTGATATACCCCAAATAACAGAGGCATCATCTGGATATGACTAAAAAGGATAGACATCATCCACTATGAAACAAATGGATATCCCAAAGAATCAGAAATTGCTTAATGAACAATGCTGAAGTTCCCAGCTAGAAATTAAAAAAAAAAAAAAAAAAAGGTCTTCAGTATTCTGACAATAGTGTTCCAGTACAATTTAACCACTATAAAGCCAAAAATCTGGAGTAAAACCAACATGGCATATTGAATATTTTCAGTAGAAGGAAGAAAAGACAAATTGCAGCACAGCTTGAAATCCTGAATCGATTTCAGAAACGACTGCCAGTTACAATTGCAGAATAAGAGTCATTCACATGCTCAAGTATGTAATTGAATATCCTCAAATTTTGAGGCTCAAAAAGGTCAAAAAAACAACCACCTTATAAGCTTAGCCTGAATAACAAAGTATAAAACCTACGTGTTTTTTGAAGAATGTACGCTCTAATCACTAATCAGTATCTGAATTAGAAAAAAAAAAAAAAGTAAGTTCCCTCATTGAAAAGATTAAGAAACCCCAAAAGAGATGCAGTCTTGTGACTTCTCTGTTCATGCCCAAGCAAATCAACAGGCTTGTAAAAATCCAAAATTGGCATTGCACTGGATTCCTTCATAAAGAACTTCAGGATCCAATCCTTTTCTCCTCTTGAAGAGTCGGAATTCATAGGATTTCTCTGATACGGATTCATTCAGTGTTGGCTTCAGGCCCAAGCTCCTGTCAGAAACAGAGTTCTCTGCTGCAACTTTATCCAGTCTAGCAAGATTCTTCAGCAGCAACATTGGCTTGATCGAATCCATGTCCTTACTTGATTCATCATCCTCAGAGCTTCCGATCCTTGGTTCGTCTGACATTGGACTAAACGCTGATTCCTCTGAGATTTCCTGATCAACAGGAGCTTTGTCCAAACCTGAAACAAACGGATGACTCGAAAGCATATCTGCAGTCCACCTTAATCCAGGATTCTTGATCAAACACTTTGCCAGGAAATCCTGAGCATCCTTCGACAACCCACGTGGAATTTCCACCTCTTCATTCTTAATCCGGTCAAAAAACTCGTCGAAATCATCAAGATCAGTACATTGACCAAAATCAAAGTCCCAGGCGGGTTTCTTGGTGAACATCTCTATAACAGTACAACCAAGTGCCCAAATATCCACCTTAGAATCATATTCACCAAACATAACTGACTCAGGAGCCATATAAAACAACGTTCCCCTGTTACCCTTCTTTCTTTTCCTCCCTGTCCGCCTTTTCGAAACCTTTGTTGCGAGCCCAAAATCAGAAATCTTTGCCGTTCTGTTTCCCTCTTCGTCATCAACCAGTAGGATATTGGCCGGCTTTATATCACAATGCGCATAACCCTCTGCGTGAATGTAACTCAATCCCAGAAGCACCGATCGTGTAAACTGTTTAACTTCCTCCTCAAGCAAACCATATTGAGAACCATGAACGTAATCCGCCAAGCTTCCACCAGAGGCAAACTCAAGCAACATGTTATACAGTAAATGACCGTCTTCTTCGCTTACGTCGGCACCATAACAATGGATGATTTGTGGGCAGTTCTGAAATTCATGAAGCAATAATCTCTCCCTCTGAAGAGACTCAGAACAGGAAAACTCTGCTGACTTGACTGCGATAATGGGCGGAAGATCAAAGAACAATTGATCTTCTTCATCGTCCGGGAAGCTGCTTGGGATAGTCTTGGCTATCGACACAAAGCCAAAGCTACCACTGCCGAGAGTTTTTTCTCTGATCCACATCCTGTTTTGTTGCGAAAAGAAGTTAGGAAACTGAGACACAAGAATGAAAAAGTTCGAAGATTTATCCACCCCTATATGTTTACGTAACAACAACGGGCAAATCACAATCCTTGTTCGACACGGTTGTAAATCCTAGTCTCACTCAATATGTCTTCTAGGGGCGTGGTCATTTGACCAATGGGCTTTCTTTGGGTCTGAATTTAGGCCTATGGCTTGGGCTTTAAGACTTCCTGTTGTCATTTTAGGTTTTCATTTTTTTATTTTAATTCTCCCGCTTTTTCTCATGCCCTTCTCATTTCTAACTTTCAACCTTCTCATCTCTAACTTTCAAGTACATAATGGATTCGAATCGTGAATCTAATAGTGAAAAAGATACTAAGAACTCTCTTTTAAGCACTGCACCGATCCCACATTTTTACATTCGGCAAACAATATTGCCGCATCGCATATTTTATTTCTTTGTTAACTTTTCTTAAAATGATAAAAAAGTACCCCTTCTAAACACAAAATACACTTGGACTTGGGAAGGGTAGGTTTGGTATTTTGTAAAAGAATTGTTGTGAAAATAAAATCTAAGATATGGCATTATCAACAGATTTTTTATTCCTTGGGTTTTTGTCTGGTAGTAGTTTTATATATATATATATATATATATATATATATATAGGTTTTGGCTTGTGATATTTGTGTTTTTTGTTGTCTAGTAGAGCCACCTTCATTAAATCATAAGTTGAGTATTTTTTCTTCTTCTTCTTCTCTCTTTTGTTTTAGCTAGTCTAGAAATCCGTGCTATGCACGGTTACAAAGAATGTTATAAAAAATAAATAGATATGAAAATACATAAAATATAGAAATTTATAAATAATAACTTAATCTATGAAATATTTAAATAATTTGTAGTCATCCCTTCCACCTTTTCACTTCATAAATTTTACTCGCATTTTGCTTAAAAATTTAAAAAAAAATTAGCTACCGTCTACCTAGTGCAAACATGCATTACAAAAGAAATTTTTTTGTAACACAATACAAAAAACATGTCATATTAAATTGTAATATATCTAAATGACAATTCATTTCGCAACCATTATGTCCAACATTTAGAAAATTCAAATATTATTTGCCGAAATGTTAATTTATTTTTAACCATCATATCCTTCACATTTGCTAACAAATCTAAATGCCAATTCATTTCGCAACCATCATGTCCAACATTTAGAAAATTTGAAAAGTATTTGCCGAAATGTTTATTTATTTCTTAATCATCATAACCATATAAAATCCATACAGTACCAAATTCTTTCAAGAAGAATAAAAAAAACAAGAAGTTAGGAAACAGAGGCTCAAGAATGAAAAAGTTCGAAGATTTATCCGCCCCTATATGTTTTTTTTTTTTTTCTGATACAGGGGGTATCCGCCCCTATCTACCTACTAGATAAGAGAACAACTCAAGTTCTCCCTTTAATGCCAAGTGTCAATATATTGTTAGAGGAAGGAGTTAGGAAGGAGTTTGTTTTCTGATTTTTGGGATTCAAAGAGTGAGAAATGCCTATTTGAGCCTTGGTCTTGAAATTAAAGGTCTTAATAGTTCCTTACTATTTAGGGGCTAATTGGTAACAATGGTTTAATTATTTTTATTTGTTCCTTTTGTTTTGTTTTTAATTGGTTTGAAAGGTCAATTGAATCCTTTTATGAAAACTACCTCATTAAATAGTTGCTAACTATTTAGGGTTATTTTTGTATATTTGAAAATATATCTTTTATAATTTTCTGGTCAGATGCAAATAATTGTAGACTATTTGTGGACCTTTTTATCACATGGGTTGTTTTGAATTACATTATATAATACATTATATAATTATTTTTATTTGTTCCTTTTGATTGGTTTTTAATTGGTTTGAAAGGTCAATTGAATCTTTTTATGAAAAGTAGCTCATTAAATAGTTGCTAACTATTTAGTGTTATTTTTGTATATTTGAAAATATCTCTTTTATAATTTTCTGGTCAAATGCAAATAATTGTAGACTATTTGTGGGTTTTTTTATCACATGGGTTGTTTTGAATTACATTATGGGTTGTTTTGAATTACATTATATAATTATTTTTATTTGTTCCTTTTGATTGGTTTTTAATTGGTTTGAAAGGTCAATTGAATCTTTTTATGAAAACTAGCTCATTAAATAGTTGCTAACTATTTAGTGTTATTTTTGTATATTTGAAAATATCTCTTTGATAATTTTCTGGTCAAATGCAATAATTGTAGACTATTTGTGGATTTTTTTATCACATGGGCTGTTTTGAATTACATTATATTATTAATTATATAATTATACAAATTAATGCAGTCATACCCGTTAGAAGTAATGTTCCTGCCTGTTAGCATGATTAGTATGACTGATGACTCATGATGTAAGTTAGTCAACAGTAGCTTAATGGTCTTATTAGTCATCGAGCTTCCTTCTTCTTCATTTACCAGAATTTCCTTCCCCCTTTTTCCCTTTCCCTTTTTTCCCGCCGAGTAGCCTCTTTCTTTCTCTCAAATAGCCGCTTTCTTCCCGTCGAATCAGCCTGCAAAATTTTCAGTTTTCTACCAATTCCTTCAACAACCAATTGTCCTTCCTTTTGATTGCAACCCACAAAATCCTCCACACGCACGTGAATTTTTGTCCTGCCCCAAAAGTTAGGTCAGTAAAATTTTTTCCCCCAAAATCTAGAAGCCTGCAAAATCTTCAATTTTCTGTCAATTCCTCGAGCAACTAATTGTACTTCCTTTCGATTACCTCTCAAAAAATCATCCACATTCGCGTGAATTCTTCTTTTTCCCCGAAAAACAGCTCACTCAAATCTCTTTTTCCCCAAAATCAGCTCATTTTAGGGATGGCTGTTCTACCGCCTTATCATCTATGCTATAGCTTTCAGAACTTACTATTTCCAACTCTATATATACCTCTGTTTCCCAGTTTTGCCGGTATTCAGCAGACGAGCGAAGAAAATCTAGGTAATTCCTATTCTCTTTCCTTCTATTTCGAGCTGCAATTTTTTAGTTTTAGTTTGATGACTGAGCTGCAAATTTTAGTTTGAGCAACTAATTTTAGTTTCTGTCAATTTTTCAGTCAGCATATTAAGTTGCAATTTTTTTAGTTTGATGAATGTTCTTACCTTCTGTTTATTTATTATTTATATTTATTGCCATGTTCTTACCTTCCGTTAATTAAAGACTGCCATGTGTTTGATATTATAAATAAAAGAATAATTATGATGCTATTTTTTCGATTAGCTTACGTTTACTTTTTTTCTCTGTTTTTATATTATTTTCAAATGCTGCCGGACTTTTGCCAACATTCAGGCGAGCAAAGAAAATATAGGTATGTTTCTATTTTATCACCTTCTATTTTGAACTGCAAGTTTTTTTTTCACTGTTGTTGCCTCTGTTTATTGCTTTCTCTTAATTAAGGAATGCGATGTGTTTGATGTTATGCTATGATAGTTTACTTTTCCCTCTGTTTTTTATTTCAAATGTTGCATGATGCTGTTAGCTGCTTATCTATTCAATAATTACATCATTTAGTATCATTGTCCTTTGGCTTATTAAGGTTGTCATTTTATATATATTACTTAGTTTTAGCTATTCTAGGATGCTTTGATTCTGTCATTTTGTGTGCCTTTGGATTAGCATTTTGCTTTGTTTATAGTAAAATTAGATTTTGATTTTTTGTGTTTCAAAATGAAAAAAAAAAGAGAAAATTTAGTACAGGTTTTAGATTGATAGATGAAATGTTTGATGATTCCCCTGATCTAAGAATGTTGGAAAGAAACAAAAAGACAAACTTAAATATGCTGACTTAAATAAGCTTCAATTGTTCACACCAAGCACAAAGTTGGTACTTGAAGAAATTGCTGGAGCCAGTTCTTACAAAGACAGCCAGACATCTGCAACCAGTGGAGCAAAATGAAGCCTTGAGTTTCCAGAAGATTTACCAGCAGACACACATGCTAAACATCCAACAAAGGCTCCTGAAGAGTTTGCCAAAGAACCTGCAAAACTGTATGGTCCACCTGCAAATATCAAAGATAGTCCAACCAAGAAAGCTAAAGCAAAGGAAGACTAATATGGCCTATTTCTGTACTTTTGTTAAATCTTTTGTTCATTGCCTTTCCTCCATTGCTTAGACAATATCTTTTGAATTATATTATGATCCATTATTCTTTTGACTTAAAAAGTAATGGATCGTAATATACTTAGTAATAGTTTAACCATCAATGCTGTACTTCATTGGGCAATGAAGCTTATTTAAGCCTCCTAATATGTAACTGTGGCTGGCATCCAAGTATCTATTCTACTAAGACATGAATGATTGAGTTTATGTAATGTATTATTGTGATTTGCATAGTATTTACCTCTTGAGCTTATATATACATGATGATGTTTTAGGAAATTATCCTCATTGTCACGGATTAAGCTGTTCATACCAGTGGGTAGGCCGCTGCATAGCGCGGCTAGAACCATGCTAGTATGTTTACATAGCAACAATGGGCAAATCCTAATCCTTGTTCCACACGGTTGCAAATCCTAGTCTCACTCGCTATGTTGTTTGGGGGTGTGGAGGTTTGACCAATGGGCTTTGTTTGGGTCTAAATTTAGGGCTATGGCATGGGCTTTAATACTTCACGTTGTCATTGTAGGCTTTCATTTTTTCTTTTTTAGTCATTTCACTTTTTCTTATATTCTTCTCAATCTCAACTGTCAAGCACGGAATTCGAATCGTGAATCCACTAACGGAGAAGACCTAACAGTTCTTTTTTAACCATTGGAGCGACCTCGCTTTTTTTTTTATATTCGGCAAACAATATTGTCACATCACATATTTTATTTCTTTATTAACTCTTCTTAAAATGACAAAAAGTATCCATTTTAAATACAAAACACATTTGAACTTGGAAATGGCAACTTTGGTATTTTGTAAAAGAATTGTTGTGAAAATAAAATCTAAGATATGGCATCACCAATAGATTTTTTATTCCTTGGATTTTTATATGGTAATAATTTTTTCTTTTTATACATAGGTTTTGGCTTGTGATATTTGTGTTTCTGTTTTCTAGTAAGCCACCTTATCTAACCATAAGTTGATTATTTTTTTTTTGGCTTCTTGTTCTCTCTTTTTGTAATTGTCTAAAACTATTAGTTGTTGATTTTTTAATTAATTTTTCTCATGTTGGATTCTGGAATCTTGTGCTTATTGAAGAATCATTTTCATATGCAATGGGGGTACAAAAACTTCTACATTGCTTGATCTATAGCCGTATCAAGTGTAGAGAATAACTTAAACAACTTTTGAATTTCGATGAAGAATTTTTAAAATTTTATAAAGATCATGTGACATAAATCTAGGTGAGATTTGTAAAATAAATTTTATGTTACTAGGATAATAAGATTGATTATTGCAATATTAATTTAATGGTATTACCCAATATGATCAATTTAGACCTACATTTATTTTGGGATCAAAATCTTAGCATTTAGATCCAATAGGTTGATAATTTTGGATCCAACTATTCAAATAATATTTTTTTTTAAAAAAATTATCTCAAGTAATCTACTATCCAGAAACACCCATTATCACACTCTTAATCTTAACTTGTGAGGATTGGGAATATAGGCTTGTTTTTGATTGATCATTTTAACTGATTATAGATTCTGATTTCAGATAATTAGTTTTTGTGATGTTCATGATTACTTTTGTATTTTGGTTATTGGTTTTTTAATAATAAAAAATGCTAAAATCTATAATTATTCAAAGGGTAGCTTTTGTTGACTATAATTATTCAAAGGGTAGCTTTTGTTGATTCTTATTATTCTCCATAATCGGTTTCTATAATTAGATTTTGTAAAACTTAAAGCAATCGAGAGCAAGGCTATAAAGTAGTTGGGGAACAATTTCTAGTAGTTTTTGGAAAAAAAATAAAAGCTCTTATCATAGCCAAAGCTCACAAGCAGAACCGGAGTTTACAAGGAGTCGGAACTCGTACATAAAAGATTGCAAATTTATTTCCCTTCATACTTGCAACTATTTCTTAAAAAAAAAAAGGGTAAAATATAGAAAAACTCCCTATGGTTAAGCTAACTTACGGAAAAGTCCCTTATAGTTTCAAACCATACATTTCGACTCCTTGTGATTTGAACACTGATTTGAAACAACAATGAAAATCTTTGAAACAACAATGCAAATCATCAAAACTAACAGAGACAGGTGAAATGATACAATTACCCTTATATATAAGAGCAAAAATAGACCACCTAACAATCATCCTGACTAAGCAAATCTATGAAAAAATTTCCTATGGTTATGCAAACTTATGGAAAATCTCCGTATGATTATCTATTGCTACCACCATCATTCACCCCTTTCTAGCGCCACCTTTGTCACCATCACAACCCCCATCCCTTTCCTTTTTCCCCCTCTCTCTTCACTCCTTTTCCTCCCTTGCACCCCCTTCCCTCCCATTGCAACCCTATTTTGCACTTTCTCACCTCCTTCCCATGACCTAATTTATCATAGAAGGGAGGAAAGAGGATGCGGGGAATAGGCAATTTGGTCGTGACACCTTCCCCATACCCTTGCCCTATCTCCCATGACTGGCCATGATCACTGGAATGAGAGAAAGTGTAGGAGAGTGGCCTTGAAGGTGGAGAGACAGCGGGATGTAAGGGAGGGAAAAGGAAGAAAGAGAGGGAGGGGTGGCGATGAAGGGAAGGATGGTGGTGGAAGGTGGAGAGTAACGGTGGCAAGAGTTGGGGCTGGTGGTGGAGGGGGTGGTATTTTATTTTTATTTGTTTATTTTGTGTATAGAAATAAGGTGAATTTATTTAGGATCTTTTATTTATTTATTTTGTATATAGAAATAAGGTGAATTGTATTTGAAAATTTTTTTATTTAGTGTATAGAAATAAGGTGAGTTGTAGTTGGGAGTTTTTATTTATTTATTTTATGTATAGAAATAAGATGAGTTGTATTTAGGAGTTTTGGATTGTTTTTGAGAATTTTATGAACTCTAAAGGGTTTAATAAGTATATCAGCTAAAAATTTGATTTAAAAATTATTTTTCAGGTCAAGCACCCTCAAACTTGTTAATTTAAATGATTTTTATAATTTTTCATATTAGTTCAAATCATGAGATACTGAATTATATGATTTGAAACTATAGAGGCGTTTGTTAAAGAAAAAATCATAGAGGCTTTTTCTGTAGATTTGTTTAACCATAGGGGTTTATTTGCATTACATTTTTAAGGGTATAATAGGTATATCAATTGAAATTTTATTTGTTTCCAGTACAAATACTCACAAAAGACGAGCGTGTATTTCAAACCTATTAACTCAGACAATTTCCATTAATTTGTAAATTAATTCAAACTATGAGGTACCAGAGTATATGTTTTGAAACTATAGAGAACTTTTTTGTAGGTTCACTTAACCGTGTGGACTTTTTTGTATTTTACTAATAAACATCCCCATGTTTTCATGAAGTGAGATGGACCTTCTCGGCCAAGAGTGGGAGGCAACTGTTTGGTCAAAAATAAATCTTCTTGCTGGGTTTAAATTTAAAAAAAAAACTTTTGGCTTTGATTTAGAAATATTTTCGAGGCCATTAAGATTCGTCAAAAAATTTAGGGATAATTTCACAAACCTCTCCTGAGATTTACAACAATTGCAATCACCTCCCCTTAAGTTTTAAAAATTACACCTACCTCCCTTACTTTTACTGTTTAGGTAACTATATAGACCCAATATACTACATTTTTCTTCAAAAATCCTAATATACCCTTATTGACATAACAACAAAGAGAAAAAGTTAATATAATCATGTAAATTTTCGTTTTCTTAAACCACCGCAAACCTGCCACTATACCAAACCAATCGAGCAAACTATTATTTATAACTCAGTCTTCATTTCAAGTGATTTTAACAATATTTGCAGCCTTAGAATCATTTGGCATCCCAAAGGCTTTCACTAGAAATTACGAGATCAAATATAACCCCCATTTAAAAAACCTAAAAACTTACTTGCAACTTTCTCAACCTACTAACAATAGCTAATCTAGCCCATCACCACCTATATGGATACTAGAAGCAACCCCACCGTGATCCAAAGAATAACCCATTATTACTCCATAATCTCTGTTAGAGACTAATCCTATTTCCATTATAAAAAAAACACTGTTCATAGTAGCAAATCAAAAACAGAAAGATGCATTTTTCATTTTTGCTTTTCATTTTTTAGGCAACAAATGCAGTTATGGATATCTATTAAATTTTTTTACGAATATCTAATAAATTTTTTTGAATAAATAGACACAACAATAACCAATCATCAATCATCCGGTCCCTCATGATTTCAGTTATTGGTTTCAAATTTATTCTTTAGATTATACGGCAATTGGGAATGTTTTGCTGGTTGTAGTGGAATGGTATCTTTCTTTATGGATCAACTAATTAAGTGAAGGACATTCTAGTAATTTTGTTGCAACAAGGGAGGTCAATGTAATTATATAAACCTAAGGGGAGCTGACTGAAATTGTCAGAAACCTGAAGGAGGTTTCTGAAATTATCCCAAAAATTTAAGGGAGGTTAGTTTTCAAATTTGAATTCATTCCATATTTACACGGAAATTTCCACACTTGAGAAGTTATTTGAGAGCTTTCTCTGGACATAAACCCTCATATTTTATCAACTAGTATTACCTAATTTGACAATTAATCCCAATTTTGGCATCAACAAAAACTACTAGCTAGGCGAGGCTGAGATTTATTTATTCGGATTTAGACTGATGTATTTTCCTAAATGTATACAATTACAAAAGTTTATGGTGGTGAATGGTGATTCCACTCTGAGAAGATTATGCAATGAAGATTGTCACTTAAAAAAAATCTAAAAATATGGTAAAAACTGCAGGTGTGTCTATAGAACACACTTATTTTCTTTAGTTTGTATTCAGATTCAGTTGGCACGCATGTTAGAAAATATGAGATAGTTTTTTTAATCTTTTTTTTTTTAAGACTGTTAAATTTACTGTTCATGAAATGTTCAATTTCTGTATGGCTCTACCAAATTTAAAATTCAATGTAGTATGTTGATTTAACAATTCAACGTAGTGTGCTGGTTTAACATGATGTAATTCTAATATCTATATTCGCAAAATTTTGAGCAATTGGAACTGAAAATCGAACTTTGATCCTGTAAACATTCATGCAAATTTGAGTTTTAAAAAAAATGTAATGTAGGGTTGTGAGGTCTCAATCCCACTCACGTATATAGACTTTTCCTATATATATTACCATGAAAAGATGTTAAAGAACAAGCAAAACCAAACCACAGAGGTGTAGTGTGTAGTGTAGAAACCATAAGGATGGAAAAACCTGTCTCTGACCATGTTGTGTTAATCAATGAACAAAATGACAACATAATTGGAGAAAACAAGCCCCCTTCTCCAATCCGCACAAGAGTTCAAACCTTACGTGGTCTCAGCTTTTCGAAACCGAAAGCAAGATCAGTAGAATTCAACCTTAATCCAGTCTATCATCGTTCTTTATCTCAATTATCCGGTACTGAAAATGAACCCTTGAATAAGCCAAGTGGACAAAATCCTTCTCCTATTGATGATTGTGATAGTGATGAAGAAAGCTCCGAAGATGAAGAAGAATTTGAAGAAGGGGAAGAAGATGGAAATGGCCAAGTCAAGATGCTCAAAAAGAAGAAGATCAAGAGTCATTGCAGGGTTTTGGTTGAATGGATATTGTTTATCATTATCTTGACTTGCTTAATATGTTCTCTCACAATTTCATCTCTCAAGAATAAACTCAAATGGGGTCTTGAGATATGGAAATGGTGCTTGATGATCATGGTAGTTTTCAGTGGCAGATTAGTCTCTGGATGGCTAATCAAATTCCTAGTTTTTCTCATCGAAATAAATTTCATGTTAAAGGAAAAAGTCTTGTATTTCGTCTATGGCCTTCGAAGGAGCTTCCAAAACTGTGTATGGCTAGGCCTGGTTTTACTAGCATGAACATTTATGTTCAACATGGAAGTCCAGAAAAACAACAAAATGCTCAAAAAAGTTTTCCAAGCTTTGGTGGCTGTATTAATCGGGGCAACAATTTGGCTCATCAAAATTGTGCTAGTAAAAGTTTTGGCCTCATCATTTCACGTGGCAACATATTTTGATCGTATGAAGGAGAGTGTTTTCCATCACTATGTTTTGGATACTCTTTCAGGGCCTCCCATGGATGATGTAGCTTATCAAAAAGCACATCATAAGACCTTGACTGCATCGAAATCGCTGCCGGCGAAGCTGAGTAAATCCAAGAGTTTGAAGTTCAAAAGGGTTGGGACGAGGAGGATTGATATGGAGAAGCTGAGGAAATTGAGCATGCAAAGTAGAGCTTCTGCTTGGAACGTGAAGAGGTTGGTTAACTATGTTAGGTCTTTTGGCCTGTCCACCATTTCTAGGAGTGTTGATGAATTTGGGACAATGGAGATTGCTAGTGAATGGGAGGCAAGAAATTGTGCCAAGATGATCTTCAAGAATGTTGCTAAACCGGGTGCCAAGTAAGTGCTTTCTCTCTTCAACAATCTCATCCCTATTATTGCACTAAATCCACAAAATCTATTGCTTTCTTTTAAGCCAGGATTTTGTAAAGAAGAAAGACCATGGTTTAATACAATCTTCCTCAAATAAGAATTTTTTTTCATACTAAAATTCATGAATTTTATACTTACTAGGATTTCAGAAGATCATGGAAATATTTGTCCTTGTACATCTTTCCAAAGAAAAGAGCTTGTTTTACCTAAAAACTCTCTGTTTGGATTCGCCTATTTTTCAAAAACAAATTTTTTAAATACAATACTATAATAATACACAAACAAAAACAATTCAAAAAACATCTCATCCATACAATATATCAATATTTCAAAAAGCATATATAGTAAAAGTTTTTGATATATATTATTACAATAAAATATTTCAAAAACACCCAAAAACAACTAATCCAAATGGAGCATTTGTAGTAGTAGAGCTTGTTTTCATTTTTTTTTAATAGTTTTACCTTTTATGCTACATATATAGTTGCTCTCAACTCTATTTGCTTGATATAACATGTACATTTGCTTAATTTGGCAAAGCTTGAATAGTGTTTTGGGAGTTATCCATGTTGTTTCACTAGTTATTAGTTTGGCATCCAAGTATTTTATGAAATGCAATTCGAATGTTTTGCAACTTTACTGACAAAAGTAACCAAAGAATTCCAATTGCATTAACAAGCTGTCGCGCCCCATTTTTCGCGATGGAAAAGAAAAATAAAGTGTGAGGTTTATAAAAGATATGATTTTATTTTTAAACAAGTTAAAAGGGACCTAGAATGGGACTTAAAAAGAATGCGACAATTTGGGTCCAAAATTTAGTCTAAAAAGGGTTTTTAAGAAAAAACAGGAGTCGCCACTTGGTATGGAGTTTTGGTGTACCAAGTCACCCAAAAAATAAAGTAAAACAAAATAAAACCCTTTTTGACAACTCCAGGTCTTTGAAAACAAGAGAAAATGGATTCGGGAGTCACGGTTGAAGAAAGGGAAGGCAAAGATTCGATTAACTCAAATCTAAGGCACCCTTTCAACCTAGTCTAAGCTAGTTGCGAGGTTTAGTCAAAATTTTCCTAATCTAACCCTTAATTTATCACATTTGGATGTTTTCTATATGAATGCAAATCTAAAAAATATCGCAAGGGACAACATGTTCATTCAAGGGTTTAATTGAACCAATCGCATTAATTGCGAAGGTCAAAATAAATCCTCGAAGGTGTCACAAGGATGCAAATGATGAAAAAGAAAAGAAAATAAAAGAAATTAAATTAAATTATATATATATATATAAGTGATCAAAGAAAAAGGGAATGCAACATAAAGGGTACGGGAGGCAAAAAAAAATTCGTGACATAATTTTCTTATACATGGATTAATAGGGTATTTAAACTAGAAAGTTATAATCACCCATTTCCCATGTTTGAAAAATAATTATCCTAACATGAACAAGCAAATGAACTAGCTTAAATGGGATGCAATTCTAAATGACATGATTAGCACCTATAGCGGGTAGGGGATAATATAATAGGGAATATCATGCAAATGAGAAAAGATCCTAAAAATAAAAATATACATGAAAATGTAGTGAATAGCACACAAAGATGAATCTAGCGCAAGATAACCTAAAGGGTCTAGCGTTGGACTAGCCCATTTCTAAAAATCCTTACTAGCGTTGGACTAGCAAGTAAGCGGAGGGAGAAACCACAACTAACGTTGGACTAGTGTGGTGACGTCATGCATCAACAATTCATAGTGAAACAAATAAAACATAAATTAAAACAAATAAACACATAAGAGCACGTAGCACATAACACGTAAACATAATATCTAGATGCCAAAATCCTAAGAAAAACGGATAAAACACATAACACATAAGCCACATAAACACGCAACCTATCTATTACATCGGAGAGCGCCTAACTACAATCTAGAAGGGAAAAATATAATAAAACAAATCTAATTATCCTATCTATTACATTTTTGAGGTATTTAAATGCCTCTTGAATCATTGTAAAAATTAATTAAAACATATATAAGAAAATTTGAATGAATATTTAATTCAAATAAATAAAGCATATAAAAATATAAACACATAGGAACACATAAGAGCACATAAGAGCACGTAATTGACATTGAAATAATAAAAATAGGGGTACCTCCCGTTTGAAGTGGTGACTAAATGGAGTTAAATTGTCCTATTTATACTCACAATGAACAAAAGAATCATGGCACCACTTTAATTGAAAATAATAATAATGTTAAAATACTAAATTCACATTAACATGTCAAACGCAAAGAAATTTAAGAACATCTAAAAATTGCAAGTTGAATATGTTCAAAAATAACATAATTAGTTATTAAAGAAAAGAAACAATCATAATAAAGAGAGTCAAAATTCATCAGGGACTGAATTGCAAAGATTGAAAACTTTTAGGGACAGAAGTTATATTTTTCCAAAGTTTAAGGGTCAAAATTAAATGAAAGATAAAATTCAAGGACCAAAGTGAAATTAAATTAAGTACCTAAGTGAAAGGAATTTAAAATATTCTGGGCCGAAGTGAACTACTCCAGAGATCAGGGGGCTAAAGTGCAAAATTCGGTTTCTGATTTGGGAGAAGAAAGGCCATCGGGCCGTTATTTTTATTTATTTGGGCCGGATACTACCTAAGCCCAACCGAAACTCAAAAGAAACGAGCAGGCCAGCCCGTCTTTTTATCCCTCAAACCCAACCAAAAAAAACATGGGCTCCTACCTTCTAGCCCAACCAAAAAAAAAAGAAACAAACCCACTAAAAAAAAATAACTTAGCCCAACCCACTTTCCTTTTCTTTCTTTTCTTTTCTTTCTTTTCTTTCTCTTTTCTTCCCCATACGTTTCTGTCTTCTTCGGCCAGCCGAAGAAGCTTCAGCTGGCGGAAACATGGGCTCCTACCTTCTAGCCCAACCAAAAAAAAAAGAAACAAGCCCACTAAAAAAAAATAACTTAGCCCAACCCACTTTCCTTTTCTTTCTTTTCTTTTCTTTCTTTTCTTTCTCTTTTCTTCCCCATACGTTTCTGTCTTCTTCGGCCAGCCGAAGAAGCTTCAGCTGGCGGCCATGTTAGCCGCCGCCGCCGCCGCCACCGCGGACTGCTGTCGGTCGCCGGCGAACTTTTTTTCCGGTCACAAAAAATTATCAAAATATACACCCCAACTCGATTTTTCGCGTAGATTCCAATTTTGGGCTTAGTTTTAACAAAAAAGGAATCGAAAGTGGCCAAAATGACAAGAAATCAGTCCAGTTTTGATTTTTCAAAACAACATACCCTTCACCAAAAATCATAAAAATTATGCCACAACACTCTTGCATCTTCTACAATACAAATATGATTTTATTTTGACAAGAAAACAACATAAAATGGACAAAATAAAGCAAAACAGCCCCTAAAATTCTTTTTGGCATTTTTTCAAACAATTAACATGCATTCACAAGAAACATTTCCTTTTCCTTTATCTGGTTCATGCTATTTCCCAAATTTCAGCAATACCACAACAACAATGCAAAGTAGCAAGCAGAAACGAAAGAAAACTAAACAATGAAGCATTGATTTAATGTGCTAGACAAAACTAAAAATTACCTCAATGTAGGTGTGTGTGAGGTTGAGATGGAACCGAGAGGAGTTGGGGAAGATTTTTTTTCTCTGTTTCTTTCCTCCACCCAAGTCCGAGAGAGTGAGAGTGAGGGGTCAGGCTGCAAAATTCCGAGAGCTTCCCTTCCACTTCTCTCGTGCGTTTCCTTTTTTTTTCTGCCTCTGCCAAGTGAGCCCAGAGGGATTGGAGTGCCTTTTTTTGTGGCTTGTCCCCTGTCTGTTAAGAGCTAGCCGAGAGAGGGAGGGAAAATTTTTTCTTTTTTTTCGGTTGAGAGCCCAGAGAGAGAGCCGAGAGCCTCCCTTCTTTTCCTTGTCTGTTTTTCCCCTCCTTTTTTCCAGAGAGAGCCGAGAGGGACTTGTAGCCAAAAATGGAGCTTGTGTGTAGGATTTTCCGAAATGATGACTTCTGCCAATGAAAAGAAAGGTCCCTGGCAATTGAGTGTGAAATGGGTTAAATGTATTTTGGTAGAGAAAATGATTATGATGATTTTTTTTTTGTTTTCTTTTTGTTGTTTGTTGTTTTTGTTTTTTTTGTTTTGTTTGGTTTCTTTTTCTTTTCTTTTCTCACTTTTTTTTCTTTTTTTCAAGCAAACCCGCAAAAATGAGAAAAATGCACATTAAAATGCTAGAAAATAAATAATTCATTAAATAGAAAAATCTTGAGAAAATATTAAAAATTGACAAAAATTTGGTGTCTACAGCTTGCCCCTCTTTGTCTAGAGTTTCAAAGAAACTCAAGACAAAGACGTAGACACTAAATTGCTTACCTGTCTCTTTTAACTGCACCTGAGCTAAAATAAACAAGCCAACACTTGGCTGAAATTATTGGACAAAATGATGCAATAACATTGTAGAAAATGTGACCGAACCCATGTAGAGTTGCCTACGTATCCCACCATGGGAATCAGGTCAAACGTAGTTCGAATGCAAGTGAACCACAATGAAACAAGTGCATTGACAAACTGTAGTCTTTGCAAAGTCGAAAAAGTCTGAGTTATCAGAACTTCTAAACATGAAATACAAAATGAATGAGACAACACAATTATTAATCAAAACAGTCAAGAAAAATAACTTCTCATAACTAGAAAAAGATGCGCGGAGGGACGCGATTACGCTCCAACAGAAAATTAAATGTGATTGCTTAGAATGGGGGTAGAAGGGTGCGCGGCGGACGCTGAGACCTCACCAACAAGATATTAAATTTGAGTTTTTTGATTTTTTTTTATTTTTGATTTTTTTTTTTTGAAAAAAGATGCGTGGAGGGACGCGGTTACGCTCCAACAGGAAATTAAATTATCAAGAAGGGAGATAGAAGGGTGCGCGGTGGACGCTAATACTCACCAACAGAAAATTAAAGTGTCAAGAACGGGAGATAGATGGGTGCGCGGTGGACGCTGAGACTCACCAACAGAAATTTAAATTGTCAAGAAGGGGGATAGAAGGGTGCGCGGTGGACGCTGAGACTCACCAACAGAAAATTAAATTAAATTTGTCAAGAAAGGGAGGTAGAAGGGTGCGCGGTGGACGCTGAGACTCACCAACAGAAATTTAAATTGTCAAGAAGGGGGATAGAAGGGTGCGCGGTGGACGCTGAGACTCACCAACAGGAAATTAAATTGATGCGCGGAGGGACGCGATTACGCTCCAACAGGAATTTAAATTTGTCAAGAATGGGAGATAGAAGGGTGCGCGGTGGACGCTGAGACTCACCAACAGAAATTTTAAATTGTCATTTAGAAAAAGATGCGCGGAGGGACGCGATTACGCTCCAACAGGAAATTAAATTGTCGAGAAGGGGGATAGAAGGGTGCGCGGTGGACGCTGAGACTCACCAACAGGAATTTAAATTGATGCGCGGAGGGACGCGATTACGCTCCAACAGAAAATTAAATTGATCAAGAATTGGAGATAGAAGGGTGCGCGGTGGACGCTGAGACTCACCAACAGGAATTTAAATTGATGCGCGGAGGGACGCGATTACGCTCCAACAGAAAATTAAATTTGCCAAGAATGGGAGATAGAAGGGTGCGCGGTGGACGCTGAGACTCACCAACAGAAATTTAAATTTGTCAAGAAATAACAGATTGGTGGGATAAAACCCGAATCCAATAAAATAAAATGGTCAGTGGGATAACACCCAAACCTGCCGAATCCCAACATGATATACAAAAGACACGTTAGTGGGTTGAACCCGATGCTAACGGATGTGAAAAAAAACATAACACACCTTAGTGAGTCAATACTCGATGCTAACGGTGATAAAAGACACGTTAGTGGGTTGGACCCGATGCTAACGGATATGAAAAAGCAAAACACACGCTAGTGAGTCAATACTCGATGCTAATGGTGATAAAAGACATGACACACGTTATTGCATGAAAAAGTTCTTGAATACTTACCTGAAAAATCATTTCAGAAATTGACTCAATTTGAATCAATTTTGTTCAACCAATCATCTGCTTTGCATTTTGACATTGTGGCTCAAGTTGGTGGATTTGTAATCTTTTTTTTTTTTTTTTTTCAAATGAAAGAAACACACACATTTTTTTTTTTGTTTTTGTTTTTTTTTTGAAAAAAAAACAAAGGTGACAAATTCTAAAACTTGAAGAATACCAATGACAACTCTCCTTTCAAGAGATTTGAGAGGTACATACATATGTCACTGTCCTCTCGATTTTAAAAGAATTTTTTTTCCACAAAGCCGATTTAAAATGCATTACCAAAATTGGAGCTCATTCCTCTTGATATTTGCCCCAGTGTAAATCATGTTTAATGAAGGCCACATTTTTCATGCTTTCGAAAAAACAAAATGAATGATCATATGATACGAATACCATGTGATTCCTTGTGCTCCTTTTGGCCCTGAGAACTATGCAAGCATGATCTTTCGATGTCAAGACTGCTCCTCAAGAGTTGTGCTGCAACTTATTTTGAATCTTCTCAATTTTCTAGCATCAGTCAGCCATACCTCACTTTGTACCACAAATCAACTTTTCTAATGACCAGATTTGAATGAATGGCCTGTATCTCAAGTGTCGGCAACCCGCTTTTCATTCATGATTCTCTTGTGCTCCAAAATCTCACCTTGATGACCTTAACCTTTTAGATTTTCACAAAGGTCACACCTTTTTATTTTATTTTGTTTTCATTTTCTATTATTTTTCCTTTTTTCTTTTTTTTTCTTTTCATCCTTTTTTTTTCTCTTTTTTTTTTCTTTTCCTTTCTTCCATTCTTTTGAAGACACCCTTTCAGGTTTTCACCTAATGAACAAATCTTTTTAACGACCTTTATCAACTCAGAAATGTATTTAAAGAAAGGATGGCATCAGCGCGACAACCCTTCCCATGTAAAAATGGTGAAGGTATATTGACATCATTTGCCATTTGATTAAGTGATTTTTATTAGAAATACCACTAAGGCGGAGGTCGAGACTTTATGATTTTTATGATGGGGTCATGTGGGGTGTAGAAAAAGTGTTAAGGCTTCAAAGAAAAATTTTCAAAGAGGTTTCAAAAACCCTAAGACCGCATTTTATCAATATTTGTCCCAGTATGAGGGTATTAAGACCGAAAAAATTGCCCCAGTTTGGCTTTTGACTTCTTTTTTCTTTTTCTCTTTTTTTTTCATGACAAATATGAGATAAAATTTTACCCCAGTATGGGGTTTGCAATCTTTAGGAGGGCTATCAAATAAAGGGTTAAATTATTCTGGAGGTTCAATGGGGAAAACTAGGGATAAGATGTTCAAAGAGAAAAGAAGAAGGCTCGCCTTTGATCCGCCATAGATGGTATTTCAAAAAGAAAAAATCACATAATCAGATAAAAAATTTATTACACATGTCTTTGATTGGCAAAGGAAAAACCTGTCCATCCAGTTCTGTAAGAATGGACGTTCCTCCGGATAGCACTCTTTGAACAATAAATGGCCCTTGCCAAGTTGGAGCAAACTTTTCTTTAACCTCCTCTTGAATCGGAAAAATTTACTTCAAAACCTTATCCCTCACTTCAAATAAGCGAGATTTGTCTTTCTAACGAACCATCATTTGATGATAGCATTGTCCATGACAAACATTCAACCTCTTTTTCATCAATTAGAGACAACAACTCATTGTGCTCCTTAATTCATTTGATTTCTTCTGCCTGAGCCTTTGTCAAAATGTGCAAGGACGGGATCTCGATTTTGGCATGCATTACCACTTCCATTTCGACATAAGAGGGCAAGGTGTTGCCCCAACTTAGAAATGTAATCTCTAATGAAATGCTCCCAGAGTTCAATTGCAAAATTTGCAAAATCGAAGGAAAAACTCTCTTTTTCTTTTTGTCTTTTTTTTTTTTTTTTCAACCCCCTTTTTTCTTTTCTCTCTCTTTCTTTTTCTCTTTCTTTTCTCTTCTTTTTTTTTTTTTTTCAAGTTGGCTGCTAAAGTATGTACTCCTTTTGAGCAAATAGCCGATCCTCCACTTTGCAATGTAGCATTATTGCTCCATTTTTATTCGTGATTAATCTCCAAATTTGCAAGTTTTGAATTGCACCTTTTCCTCGATCTCAACCAAAAACACCTGCATAAGGGGAATTTTTCAAAGCGCTTGAATTTTTCAAAAAATTTTTTTTTGTTTTGTTTTTTGTTTTTGTTGTTTTTTTTTTTTTTTTTAAGCAATGATGTAACAATTAAGATTCATGCAAGGTATTGACTTATCAAGGTTTTTTTTTTTTTTTTTTTTTTAAAAAAAAAATATATACTTGATCTTGGACATACCCTACAAATGTATTATAAAATTTTGCTTCAATTTGAACTTATATGGTGAAATCTCATAGATATATTACAAACAATTTGCCCCAGATTTGGGGGTTTTTTTTTTTTTTTTTTTTTGTTGCAAAATAATCACATGCAATGTGAATAGAAACTACATTTTTCAACTGAAGAATTTAAATATCATATCCAAACTCATGTAGAAGGTTCCATGATAAATCCCTCAAAATAAGACCAAATTGTAAAAGATCTCTTCCTTGTTTTGGGATCGGTGTTGAGGGAAAAGGATCACTTTTCTTATGAGCTCATCTTTTAGGACCAATCAAATGGGTATTATTCATGATTTTGAGGTGACTCAGGGGAATGGTATGTCAGGATTTGTCTCTTTTTTTTCTTTTTTTTTTTCTTTTTTTTTTTTGTGCCCAAATTGTATCCAACACATTCAATATCACATCTTGGTGAAAGCAAATAGTTTATCACTCTTATTTCTTGAGAAAAACTCAGTCAACATATAAGCTGTATAGGCTTGTAATATATGGGTAGAAACGATAGCTAAACATATAAAAACAGGTTATGGCCTTATGATCATGAATGATTGGAAGATTCCTTAGAGGCAAGATTTTCACTTCAAATTGTCATGAAAGAGAAGTCAGCAATGGACTTTATGAGCTTGTAATGTGGCTTAACAACGATAGCTAAAAGAAATAAACTTTTCAAGAACAACGCACTTAAGATCGCATTCCTTCAAAAATTGCTCCAATTTTGGATTTAAAATCCGGGACCCCATTTGACTCTCTCTCTTTTTTTCTCAATCACTAGAGGGAATTCAGCATTGGATGTCTTTGCTTTTTCTTTTCTTTTCAGTTCATCATCATTTTTCACATTTTTCTTTTTTTTTTTTTTTTTTACCAATATTGATATCCCAAAGTCAATGATAAAATTGAAAACTCCCTAATTTGGAGTGTAAATGGCCCCTCTTTCTTTTTGATATTGAAGACCAAATATCAATGGTAGAGTCAAAATCCCCCAACTTGTAATTCTTTCTTCTTCTTCTTTTTTCACTCGTTTTCTCTATTTGATGTCCCTTTCAAAATTTTGATCATCTTTGCCATTTTTTTCAATTCTCAAATCTCCTTCCCCAGTGTGGGGGTGCGATCATAAGTGCTTTTGGAACGAACCACCAATTTAGGCTCAAACGAGGTTGCAAAGGATGGATAGTGTGTAGATAGTAGAAACGATAGCCAAAGTATCATTCTTATTTCTCATGACAACCAAAGTAAAGAGTAGCCCATTGGGAAAATCCACTTCCTTTTGACATTTGAAAATTTCATCAATGTAGGGTTGTGATCACCAAGCCTCTTATTTGAAACAAAATTGTGCTTGCGATGGTTCAAAAAGGAGACGGAATGATAAAAACTGTATGAATAGAGAAATGAAAGCCTAAAGCATCATCCCAAATTCCCAAAATAAATAAGAAGTAATGTACATTTTTGCTTTCACTCAGATGTGGATTGAATCTGATTAGACAACCAGGACATTTTCACGGTAACAAAATTGTCTCACTTTGAAGCTAGTCAACCAGTGCGACTGATCTTAGAGGTTCAATAGAAGTGTACAAAAAATGAAAAAGAAAAGTGTCTGGGTTGATCTTTTATGAGAAACTATCAAATTTGAATGACCCCTCTTTATTTTCGACTGCTCTCATTGAATAGTTTAGACCACAAATCTAGTGTATGCAAAGAATTTTGAGAATTGGACATACACTCATGAATTTCGAACAAGAGGTCAAAAGAAATTTCAATTTAGCCTTATTTCTTAGGATTCATCATGAAATCTCCCAATGAGAAAATAAAGAATGAGTATATACAAAACAATAGTTGTCTAAATAAAAACTTTATTATTCAAATGTTTGAAAATTTCTCAAATATAATACATGTGAGAAAATAAAAATCTCTAAAGAATACACTTTCAAATATATACACACTTTCTCTTTCTATCTTTTGAGACAAAATGTACTAGAAACAAAGAATCAAGAGATTTTTGAGATGCTTTACACTAGCATTTTCAAATGGATTTTTCATTCTCTTTTTTTTTTTCATTTTTTTTTCACATTGTAGGATCTGCCCAAGAATCAAGTAACATTTGTAATTTTTTCAAAATTTATTAGACCCAAAAATATTATCAGATATAGGAAAAATATTTTTTTTTTTACCTTGTTAAAACAACTTTTATAAATGCAGGGGAGGGGGAAAAAATAAAAGCAAAATACCCAGAGTTAGTAAGCAAAACTGCAAAATCGGTATGCATGTCCTATGGGTGAGCCCTTTTATGCCAAGGGTTGGCCTAGCATGAAAAATGCAATCCTTAGGGGTAGGCATCATACAATACCTGATGGATCCGATCGACTTATTGAGATTCAATGAAAAGCCAATTTTGAAAAGACTGGATAATTGGAGTAACAAGAGATAATTTGTCCTAACAAAATGAGGACAAAGTCCGAATGGATTGATTGCTTTGATTGACACATAAAATGATATCAAAATCAATTTAGTGTATAAAACTTACTTTTGAAAGGATTGAAATATCTCGACTAATTTCTTCGGTGAACCATAGATCGAAACTTTAAAAGAGAATAAATAGGTTAAATGAATCGAATGAAATTGATGGTTAGTTCAAAAATTGACTGGATTATCCTGAAAGTGAATAAAACCGATCCAATGGATTGGATGAAATTGAGAATTTATTCAAAAAAATAAAATTGATTAAATGAATAATGAATTGAATGGAATTGATGATTTATTCAAAATTGATTGTATTGTCCTAAAAATGAATAAATTGGTCAAATGGATTGGATAGAATTGACAGTTTATTCGAAAATCGACTGGATCACTAGCCAAATGAACAGAATGAAATTGATGATTTATCCAAAATGAAATTGAATGAAAATGAAATTAAAAAATGAGCAAAATTGTAAGGATCGAATGATCTATGAAAAAATCAATTCAATCATCTTAGATGTAAAAATGGATTGAATGAAATTGATGATTTTATCAAAATCGATGGAATTGTCTGCCCATTAGTAGTTTTAAAAAATTCATTGTGATTTATTAGTCTATGAGCCTTCGAAAATCAAAATTTGGCCTTAACATACTTATCATCTCAACGATGAGGAATTTGTGAATTTCTTCAACTTAATGTCCTTTACGCAAGGGATTTTTACCAATTCTGATAAAATGGCCAAAAGGTGATTATTAAAGGCTCATATTCTAATGCGTAAAACTGTTCCATCATTCTCAATGCCGTCACACAAAAGGGATCGAATCCTACCTTACCTTGTGCACTACCCCTTTGGATGGTACAAAAAATATAAACGTGCAAGTCTCATTGGATTATATATCCGAGACAAAATGTGGCTTATTCCTAACGCGGGATCCCCTATGCGGCATTCCCTCTAAAGTTGATGTATGATGCCAGTTTATTAAAGCGGTTAAATATGCAATGAAATAATTGACATATGATCTAAAAGTGCCCCATTTAAATGCCGGGGTAAGCCTAGAATGACATGCATATATATACATAGTATTAATGCGATAAACTAAAATTTAAACGTACTATTTACAAAGGGTGGTCTGCCTTAACGAATACCACGTCAGGACTCTTATTTCTAAGGTTTGTGAATGCAGTGGAGACAAAAATCAAGAAAAGTTAGTTCAATCAGATAAATTCACATAACACATTGTAGCAAAGTAATACACAGAGATAAAACAATAAAAAGAAAAGAGGGATTGGATCCCTCCCCTCGTGAATAGTGTTCCTAATAGAGTAAGACAGACTCTACCTTAGGTAAACTATCATGGATGCATGAGGTATTGGCTTACTAATGCATCTAGACTCGATAGGGTTTAGGTCCCCGAACCTTCAGACTTGGAAACCAAAGGTCATCAACCCCAAGGTTCTTTGTCGGTGGCTCGAGCGATTCCCCAGACATTGCTACGCGCACGTCGTGCCACGGCCACATGTCCAAGTGAATCTATCAAAAATCCTCAATCTTCGACTAAAAGCTAAAGGCTATCAACCCAAAGCTTAAAATGGAAGATTGAGTGACCCCTCGGATCATGCTACGCACACGTCGTGTTGCGATCACACGTCCAAGTGGGTCGCCTAATCCTAACAGGGAAGAGTGGCGTGACAAGCCACTAAAAGAAAAATAAATAAGGGATAAAGAAAAATAAAACGTATGCACGTATGCCAGTGCTCGGTTTGGAGGGGAGGGATCGAGAACCAATGCGAGGCTCTAGGGTAAATATTCCCCACCCCCAAATGCAAAGCGCGATACATATAATTAAATAAACAAAAGTAAATAAATAAATCATTCATCACATATACGAGGAACGATAAACGAATACGAGGGTGAAATGCAAAATATCCTAAAAGAGAAAAATGCAACCTAAAACATCCAAATATGATAAATATAAAGGTTAAAAAGAGAAAAGACGACTAAACCAAGTGCTTGGACTCTCTTACGTCCCCAGTGGAGTCGCCAAGTTGTCGCGCCCCATTTTTCGCGATGGAAAAGAAAAATAAAGTGTGAGGTTTATAAAAGATATGATTTTATTTTTAAACAAGTTAAAAGAGACCTAGAATGGGACTTAAAAAGAATGCGACAATTTGGGTCCAAAATTTAGTCTAAAAAGGGTTTTTAAGAAAAAACAGGAGTCGCCACTTGGTATGGAGTTTTGGTGTACCAAGTCACCCAAAAAATAAAGTAAAACAAAATAAAACCCTTTTTGACAACTCCAGGTCTTTGAAAACAAGAGAAAATGGATTCGGGAGTCACGGTTGAAGAAAGGGAAGGCAAAGATTCGATTAACTCAAATCTAAGGCACCCTTTCAACCTAGTCTAAGCTAGTTGCGAGGTTTAGTCAAAATTTTCCTAATCTAACCCTTAATTTATCACATTTGGATGTTTTCTATATGAATGCAAATCTAAAAAATATCGCAAGGGACAACATGTTCATTCAAGGGTTTAATTGAACCAATCGCATTAATTGCGAAGGTCAAAATAAATCCTCGAAGGTGTCACAAGGATGCAAATGATGAAAAAGAAAAGAAAATAAAAGAAATTAAATTAAATTATATATATATATATAAGTGATCAAAGAAAAAGGGAATGCAACATAAAGGGTACGGGAGGCAAAAAAAAATTCGTGACATAATTTTCTTATACATGGATTAATAGGGTATTTAAACTAGAAAGTTATAATCACCCATTTCCCATGTTTGAAAAATAATTATCCTAACATGAACAAGCAAATGAACTAGCTTAAATGGGATGCAATTCTAAATGACATGATTAGCACCTATAGCGGGTAGGGGATAATATAATAGGGAATATCATGCAAATGAGAAAAGATCCTAAAAATAAAAATATACATGAAAATGTAGTGAATAGCACACAAAGATGAATCTAGCGCAAGATAACCTAAAGGGTCTAGCGTTGGACTAGCCCATTTCTAAAAATCCTTACTAGCGTTGGACTAGCAAGTAAGCGGAGGGAGAAACCACAACTAACGTTGGACTAGTGTGGTGACGTCATGCATCAACAATTCATAGTGAAACAAATAAAACATAAATTAAAACAAATAAACACATAAGAGCACGTAGCACATAACACGTAAACATAATATCTAGATGCCAAAATCCTAAGAAAAACGGATAAAACACATAACACATAAGCCACATAAACACGCAACCTATCTATTACATCGGAGAGCGCCTAACTACAATCTAGAAGGGAAAAATATAATAAAACAAATCTAATTATCCTATCTATTACATTTTTGAGGTATTTAAATGCCTCTTGAATCATTGTAAAAATTAATTAAAACATATATAAGAAAATTTGAATGAATATTTCATTCAAATAAATAAAGCATATAAAAATATAAACACATAGGAACACATAAGAGCACATAAGAGCACGTAATTGACATTGAAATAATAAAAATAGGGGTACCTCCCGTTTGAAGTGGTGACTAAATGGAGTCAAATTGTCCTATTTATACTCACAATGAACAAAAGAATCATGGCACCACTTTAATTGAAAATAATAATAATGTTAAAATACTAAATTCACATTAACATGTCAAACGCAAAGAAATTTAAGAACATCTAAAAATTGCAAGTTGAATATGTTCAAAAATAACATAATTAGTTATTAAAGAAAAGAAACAATCATAATAAAGAGAGTCAAAATTCATCAGGGACTGAATTGCAAAGATTGAAAACTTTTAGGGACAGAAGTTATATTTTTCCAAAGTTTAAGGGTCAAAATTAAATGAAAGATAAAATTCAAGGACCAAAGTGAAATTAAATTAAGTACCTAAGTGAAAGGAATTTAAAATATTCTGGGCCGAAGTGAACTACTCCAGAGATCAGGGGGCTAAAGTGCAAAATTCGGTTTCTGATTTGGGAGAAGAAAGGCCATCGGGCCGTTATTTTTATTTATTTGGGCCGGATACTACCTAAGCCCAACCGAAACTCAAAAGAAACGAGCAGGCCAGCCCGTCTTTTTATCCCTCAAACCCAACCAAAAAAAACATGGGCTCCTACCTTCTAGCCCAACCAAAAAAAAAGAAACAAGCCCACTAAAAAAAAATAACTTAGCCCAACCCACTTTCCTTTTCTTTCTTTTCTTTTCTTTCTTTTCTTTCTCTTTTCTTCCCCATACGTTTCTGTCTTCTTCGGCCAGCCGAAGAAGCTTCAGCTGGCGGCCATGTTAGCCGCCGCCGCCGCCGCCACCGCGGACTGCCGTCGGTCGCCGGCGAACTTTTTTTCCGGTCACAAAAAATTATCAAAATATACACCCCAACTCGATTTTTCGCGTAGATTCCAATTTTGGGCTTAGTTTTAACAAAAAAGGAATCGAAAGTGGCCAAAATGACAAGAAATCAGTCCAGTTTTGATTTTTCAAAACAACATACCCTTCACCAAAAATCATAAAAATTATGCCACAACACTCTTGCATCTTCTACAATACAAATATGATTTTATTTTGACAAGAAAACAACATAAAATGGACAAAATAAAGCAAAACAGCCCCTAAAATTCTTTTTGGCATTTTTTCAAACAATTAACATGCATTCACAAGAAACATTTCCTTTTCCTTTATCTGGTTCATGCTATTTCCCAAATTTCAGCAATACCACAACAACAATGCAAAGTAGCAAGCAGAAACGAAAGAAAACTAAACAATGAAGCATTGATTTAATGTGCTAGACAAAACTAAAAATTACCTCAATGTAGGTGTGTGTGAGGTTGAGATGGAACCGAGAGGAGTTGGGGAAGATTTTTTTTCTCTGTTTCTTTCCTCCACCCAAGTCCGAGAGAGTGAGAGTGAGGGGTCAGGCTGCAAAATTCCGAGAGCTTCCCTTCCACTTCTCTCGTGCGTTTCCTTTTTTTTTCTGCCTCTGCCAAGTGAGCCCAGAGGGATTGGAGTGCCTTTTTTTGTGGCTTGTCCCCTGTCTGTTAAGAGCTAGCCGAGAGAGGGAGGGAAAATTTTTTCTTTTTTTTCGGTTGAGAGCCCAGAGAGAGAGCCGAGAGCCTCTCTTCTTTTCCTTGTCTGTTTTTCCCCTCCTTTTTTCCAGAGAGAGCCGAGAGGGACTTGTAGCCAAAAATGGAGCTTGTGTGTAGGATTTTCCGAAATGATGACTTCTGCCAATGAAAAGAAAGGTCCCTGGCAATTGAGTGTGAAATGGGTTAAATGTATTTTGGTAGAGAAAATGATTATGATGATTTTTTTTTTTGTTTTCTTTTTGTTGTTTGTTGTTTTTGTTTTTTTGTTTTGTTTGGTTTCTTTTTCTTTTCTTTTCTCACTTTTTTTTCTTTTTTTTCAAGCAAACCCGCAAAAATGAGAAAAATGCACATTAAAATGCTAGAAAATAAATAATTCATTAAATAGAAAAATCTTGAGAAAATATTAAAAATTGACAAAAATTTGGTGTCTACACAAGCATCAGCATTTGAACATGTGGAAAAGCTTTTTAAGATGTTTAACCGAAAATCATAATGGTTAATGTACCATTTCCAAATGGGAAAAAAAGAAACACAAAGAAGGGATAAGATTGGCCAGTAGAGTTCATTGTAGGAGACATGACAACGTCTTAGTATTATCACAACTCAGTGAACATGAAATTAGGCAGTTAATATCAGATCATGCTATATCTGACCAAATTAAGTCAAAATAGTTAGCCTAACTAATTCAATATCTTCTATTATCAAGTCACAACTTACAATAGTTAGCCTTACTAATTGTGACTTGATAATAGGAGATATAGCATGATCCTATAGTTAATTTCATACTTTAGAATTTGTAGGTCTAGCTTGCAATGAGGACATCTTTTGTTAAAACGTGAACAATGAACTGAGTTATGTCACCAAACCTAGAATATTAATCCAAATGACAAAAATGTGGCCAATTAGTTGTATTCATGGCAATATTGCTCGTACTGATTGTGGAATGGCCTAGTTGTTTGTTGGTCAAATCACTTTGTCTAGCATGTGGATTGCGGCCATCATAATTCACAATGTGAGGAATATAGAAGCCATATAAGCAAAAGTGGTGCAACGAGAATGGTTTGCATCTCTTAATCACGAGTTTTCGGGTGTGAAATCATAGGAATGGAAAGGATAATATTGGGAGAGTTTCTCTACAAGGGGCCATGTTCGGTTCAAACAGAATTAATCGCAGACCGTAAAACAGATGTGAATATCTATGAGTTATAAAAAAAAAAAAAAAAGAAGCAAAAGTGTTATATAAAAAAGAAGAAAAGTAAAAGAGTAAGAGATAATGTAGAACAGTAGCCTGAATGGCTGAGGTCCCTTTAATTGTTTATAAACTAGATGATTTAAAAAAAAATATCTAGCAAGGGAGGAGCGGGATTCAAGAAATAGGAAGGAAAGAAGGGGACTTGAATTGAGGATTTCTAATTCCTAGACACTTCAACCTTAGTCACAATAATTGAGAAGCAGTAATAATTAAAAAAAAAAATCAGACAAGATTTAGCCACTTACAAAATTGTCCTTGAAGTATACACTTGCTTAAGTGAAGATTAATCTCACATGTCCAGATACTTTTGAAGAGATTTAACGCATGTAAATGTCTGTACATCTCTTCAAACAGCACTTAGAATTATTTTTTTCCTTTGTGACCACAACATACTTTTATTTTGTTTGTGAGTACAATACTGTTTTCTATGCAGACGTAAATATATATATATCCAGGTACTTAATTAATAGTGTAGCTGAGGTTTAGTAGAGACTAGAGTACCTTTTTCCTCTTGTGTTCCCCCATTTCAAGTCTTTCATGGAGCTCAGGAGTCGGGAAGTCCTTAAGTCACTGCCTCACTTTTTTGGGGGTTCAGAATATACAGAATTGCAAGGAGAAAAGAACTTGCATGTGGTGAAACACCTGCCCTTTGCCCTTTACTGCATTTTTAGCATAGATTTTTGACGCAACAAATAAACTAAAATATGAAGTTAGAGTAGAACCCCAGTTAGGGTGCTGCAATTGTGCATGAGACCTTATTCTCAAGGCTTCCATCATAGATCAAGCTCACATTGACAAAATAAAATTCCTAGTTATTTTGGGAAAGTTTTTCAATCTGAAACTATTTAGATGTTATTACAATCCTATGCCCACGATTATTTTAAGGTGAAATTCTGCCTTTCAATGTGCTTTTGAGCTAAGTTTGTCTGAAAAGGGAACAAAGTGCTTCTCATATATCTAGAATTGGTCCCTAGGTCTTCATTGGACTTGATTAGGTTGGTCATACTAAAATTCATTTCGGATAAACTTGTCATAATAATCTATGTCTTCTGTGGCCTGCAGTTTTATGAATTTGAGTTTTAGGAAATTATTTTATGAACAAATATAGTGGAAAGTGGTTAATGAATAGTCGCTCTTGTGAATAAAAAACCTCGTCTAACTAATTCTTAACATGACTAAAAAAAAGTTGTCATAATTAATATTGATAAACACTTGCCAAGACAAGTAATCATTTGACTGATAGTGATTCTAAAATCACTAATAATAGATTAGCGAGTGGTAAGAATGTTTTAAGCCTTTAATCGACATAATTATTCACTTCTATGACTTTTTAAGCACGTTATATCATGCATTGGTCTTTAATCAATTTGAAAATTACTTGGATTAATTAGAAACTTCTAGGACAGAGGGAAAAAGGCTGTGCATGTGGTACTTTACTATCATAAAAGTTGAGGGAAAAAGGTGGTACCTTACTATCATTAAAGATTTCACTTAGCTAAACAGTAATTATTTGGATAGAATTCCATATCAATGTCTAATGTAGGATGTGACTAAATAACAAGATTAAGTGTCAACCCAATGATTGACATTTTTAATATGTTATATACCTAAAAAATTTGCATTAATGCCATCTACCAATTTTATGGATTATTGCAAATCACACTTGCATTTTGCAAAAGAATGACACAAAAGAATAAAAATGGTTCAAGAACAAAAGCAGGAGAAGACATTAATTAGCAACTAAATTTTTATATACCAGACACAAGCAGTTTGTAGTTTAGTTTAAACTAATTTGGCATATTATCATTATTCCATTTGAGTTAATTTGGCTTATAAATTAATGAAAACTTACTAATTGAATTAAGCAACTTAATTTTATTATCAGTAGGTACATAATTTTATTAATTTCGTAACTAAGTAGCTAGCTAAAGGTTGATGAGTGAGTTCACCAACACAAAACTCATTCAGACTGGCTTAATTGGTTTTTCTTTACAAATTAAACTCCATGCAGAATAATATGAATAGTGCATATGTGAGGTTTTGGAATTCAAGAAATTCAAACTGATCTATCTAAATGCTGTATATTTTTGTGTTGTTGAAGGTATATTGAAGAGGAAGATCTCATGAGATTCTTAACCAGAGTTGAAATTCACACCATATTCCCACTTTTTGAAGGTGCCCTTGAGACAGGAAGGATCACAAAATCAGCTTTCAGAAATTGGGTGGTAAGCTTAAATTGCTATACATGATGAACCCTAAACTGTAACCAAATTGCATCACAGAAAAAAAAATCAAAAGATAAGCATTTGATGTTTCTATTTTGATAATTTCTTGAAGAAACTTGAATTGAAATTTGTTCGTGAATTTGATATGTAAACATGGTTTTGCAATTGAACATCAGGTTCGTGCATATTATGAGAGAAAATACTTGGCACATTCCTTGAACGATACAAAAACAGCAGTGCATCAACTTCACAAGCTAGCAAGTGCAATCGTGAGTGTGATCATTATTGTGGTGCTCGTCCTGGTGATGGGATTGGCATCAACCAAAGTTGTAGCCTTCATCATAACGCAGCTTCTTCTCCTGGGATTTACATTCCAGAACATGTGCAAGACTGTTTTTGAGTCCATTGTCTTCGTTTTTGTCGTGCATCCTTTTGACATTGGAGACAGGTGTGTGGTGGACGGCGTTCAGGTACATTCTTGTTGACTACATGTCTTGCATACCACCGATAGCATACTATTTTCTTGAAATTGTGACCATGCTTACTGCATCTCCCAAAAAAAAATAATATTAATAACAAGAGTAAATCTTATATATACTCATACTCACAGTATATACGCTATCATCGTTAGATTCACGATATATGTGTAAATATTGGATTTCAAATTCAAATTTTATATAGTTATTATTTATCCGGTACTGACAGTGTATATAATGTCAGTATAAAAAAGATTAATTCTAATAATAATGGACCTAGCTTATAAAATGAGGAATTGGAACAGATATGGTTGTGGTAAGTACAGTTTGTAGAGTTGTTATACTTGTTATATGTTTTAGTGTACACTTACATTATTCTTTTGTACGCATAAATTTTAATTTTTTTTATTTGCTAAAGGTGTGAATTTTAGTTGTGTATACCAAATTCTATAAAAAGTACAACAGTTTGTAAATATATTCCAAATATTGTGAAAAATACAATAATTGGATATAATTGCATTAAATTATAACCGTATTTACCCACCCCATAGAAAATTGAGCGCCTAAATATACTCTAAATAACTAAAATCCCTCACGCAATACGGCTTTAAGTATATTTTGTGATTCAATAATTATTTAAACCTTATATGCCTACTTTTTTGAAAGAAAAATTATTCTACTCCACATTAATTCTAAAATGAAAATTTTGGAAAAAAATTACATATATTTACCACCTTTGAAATTTTTAAGAACTTAAAGGAACTTATGAAAATAATTAAATTTTATACGCTGATGAGACCTTAATCTAGTGGTTAAATTTGAGATTTCAGGGTTTAGAGTAGGGGTGTGAGAACCCAGATTTGCCCTAATATTTTTCTAGGATTTTTCCCCCCTTAAATTTCATGTTTTCTGCATTTTCTGGCCTAGGAATATTTTCTTGGTGGATTTTATGAGCAATTATGGTTTTTAGATGCTTTTTCTAATATTGGAGAATTTTTAGAAAATTAAGAATATATATTGGACGTGGGACCCACGAGTACGAAAAGTTCGGGAAAATTCGGCCACTACGGTTAAGTTTCGGATACTGTGAAAAATTTATCGGGTGTTTAGAGATAAGTAGAGTGGGTGAAATGATTGATGTGAGAGGTAAAAGAAAAGATAGGATTGCATTTATGAGAGTGACAAGTGTCACATAGTTATTGGATTTGACTTAAGAAAGACTATTCACTATTTTGACTTTTGACCCAAGGAAGTAAATATCTCAAAAATTCACAAAAAATTACCATTTTCTTACCTTGTGTTGGCCGGCTCTCTCTCTTGCAAGAAGGAAGGAAATTCTTCAACTTTCTAGCTTCCATTTCACTCAATCTTCCACAACTAATCACCTAGAATAGATTCTACTCCATAAAAACCTTTCTTCTACTGCGAGTAAGTAGTTTGGTGGAGTTTGTTTGAAGAGCTAAGGTGTCCAACATCTCTCTCTCTCTTAATTTCTTGGTAAGTGATGCTTGAACACCCTACTACACCTAATGATGTTTATGTTATGCTTAGAAGTAGCTTGAGTGATGGTATATGTGATTTATTTCTTGGTTTGAAGTGATTTGGTTGAGTTTTTTATTTTTTGAGGAATTTTCTGGTTTCATATGATCTTGATGGTGTGGTTGTTTTTGATGGTTGGTAATAAGGGGCTTTGGCTCTAGTGGGTGTGAATTGTTGATAAATGCAATCAATTTTGGGTTTGGAATGAAATGTGAAAAGTTAGGGTTCATGAACCCCTAATCTGTCCGAAATTTTAGGTCATAGATAGAGGCCGAATTGGACTTTGCTCAAAACATGAAAGTTGTAGGTATTGATGAATATGAAGTGCCTGCAAAATTTCAGGGCATTTGGAGTAGTATAGAGTGAGTTATGCCGTTTTTACTGTTGCTATTGTTGGTGAACAGAATGTCCGAACTGCGATAGTAATTGCCTGTTTTGACTGGAATTGCTTTGGATTTTGTTGTTGGTGTCTTCTGATGAAATGTAGCTTGATGTCTTAGCTTTCATATGCCTTTGGAATCAATGCATTTGGACCTGTGTAGGCTGAGATAGACTGATTACAGTTTTGTGTGATTTGGGAACCTGCAATTACGGTTCTGGCTTGGTTTTCTGCATTTTTGACCTAGTTGTGCTAGGATTTGGACTGAGAGGCCTTCTTCATTGTTGTAGCCCTGTTTCATAGCTTCGAAATGGTGGATCTTACACCCCCATCCGATAACCGTAGTGAATTTGACGCCATTACCGCATAATAAGGGCAAAACAGTTTTTCTATTCGGGGCCAAGGCTAGTGCTACTTCTAATTTCTGGTTTGCTTATGATGCTTGTTTATGTATATGAAACCCTATTGGGTTGTGATTAGTGTTGATTCATGACTCGTTATCGAGTCTTATGGTAATTGTTTACTTGTTCTAGGAGGAAACGGTGGTGCACGACGTTCGTTTAACGACGGTGCATGAAACATCATTTTATCGATTGGTGAGTATACTACTCACTTGGATTTATAATGTGGCTTTGCTCTATGTGATTGTGATGCCTTGAAGGCTTGTTTGACTATTGGAAATGATTAGGGTGAGGGTGTACTTAACCGCCCTCATTCCTTTTATTCTTGTGACCGATTGTTTACCGTTTTACTGTATTACTGTACTGCTATATGAATTCTTGGATTTCATTCATGGAAATTGTTTGGGTGTTGGTTGGACGAGTATCCAACGGCCCTACTGTACTGAGCTCGACCCCGTTGGCATTCAATTGAATCGAGCCAGCGAGGGCTTGGTCGTGAAAATTGACTCGCCACGGGGACTGAAATGGGAATCTTGTGGTAATGAGACCCTTGGTTCCGGTGTACTCGAGTATCACCTAATGTTACTGCTTGGAGTGCGGGCCCGGTTGGGGAATGTTGAGTAGAAGGAATGGAAGTGAAGAGAGGTCTACGGTTTGGTACTTTTAATATTGACGGAGGGTCAATTGAGTTAGATCAAGCATGTAGCGTGGAAATGGGCTCTTGAGAGCCGACCGTATCCTTTTACTGAATTGTTTTACTTCTTATTTGAATATTTGCAATGAACGATTATGCTTAAGTGATCTGGGTTGATTGTGTGATAGTTGCTCACTGAGCTTTAACTCACACCATTCCATTTGTTTTTCTTACAGGAAAATAAGCACTTTTGGAAGCTCATACTTGTTGGTTGCCAAATTGAGCCTTGTATATGTCTCTTTTGTAGCTCTTTGCATGAAACCCTAATGTGTATTGGGTTCATTGTTTGAATGGCAAACCGAATATGTGTATCCCTTATGTATCGCTTTTGACATGCCAATGTGGTTGTAAATGTTGAATTGCTATGTATTAAGGTTTGGTGGGATCTCGGATTCCACTATTCCAGGCATGATTCATCGTATTCATTTTCCTTCGTATTTTGTTATTTTGGTTCTTGTGGCTTGTTCGAGCGCGCTTTTATTTTCCCGAAACGTTCTAGATCACGTGTAACTGCCCGTAGTCCTGGCGAGAGTTGGGCAGGCAGTCCGCTAACCCCTTTGGTTCGCCTTAGGGGAAGGTGGGGCTGTCACAGGTGGTATCAGAGCCTAGGTTTGACTTAGCCTTGGTGATATAGGACTGTTTGACTTGAGGATTTGTTGTTTTGGCCTTTAAGCTTATATTTACGATTACATGTTCTTGTGATGTAGGATGGCCGGACAGGGTGACCCTAGTGCTAGTCCTTCGGGGGCTAGACCTCGCAAAGTACTCCCCGTGATCCCATATCAGATGCGGCCGGGAGGGGCCGTCATTCGTTGGAGCCCGTCTAACCGTCTTCGACGGTGCCCGTGTAAGGAGAAATACGCTTACCCGAACACCCTCGTGTTTGCGCTGGATAAAGAGCGTAAAGTGTTGGCTAGAGAGAATGCTCGACTTGAGGTCGATGCGATCCAGGATAGGGCGACGAATGAGAAGCAAGCTGCGGGAATTAAAGAGCTAGAGTACGACGTACTTGGGGCCGAGGATCGAGTAGACGACCTTTGCGCGCAGTTGAGGGAGGCACGAGAGCGCGAGCTTAAGCGAGCTCGCAAGGTCAGGGGTCGCGCTGAGGCGATCCTTAATTTGTGTGACGATGGCTTGGAAGAGTGTAGCGACGAGGCGTCGTGTGCGGAGGCCGACCCTGGGGAGGAGTCTACCCCATCGCCTGGATCCCAGACCCCGGCGACTGACTAGGCCTTGATCTTTAGGCATCTTTTGGATAGTGGTGGTTTTTGTATGTACATGGGGATAGGGATAGAGCCTTAGCTAATCGTTTAGGGTCGTTAGATTAGCTACGTGTAAATCTCTTTTGATAAGGCCAATCCTCGGGGGATTTTCTATGTTTGTTTCTGACTTGCCTGTACATGACTTGACTGCTTGTATATATGTGTGTGGTTTTTGGCTTGTATATATGTTGTTTGCAAAATATCCATATGTGTTACTGTACAAGTTTTGCATGTTACTTACGATGCCGTATTATGACTTTGGTTTAGTACTCTTGCCTAGACCAAGTAAATTATGGAAGGTACTCGGAGTGGTCGGGGACGTGGGCGCGGTGCTAGACAACCCACACCGGTTAGGGGTGCGGGGGAAACCTCGACTGGACCTGATCCTGAACCCCAAGCCGACCCTAATGCCCAGATAGCTGCTGCTATGCAGCAAATGACAAACCTGCTTGCACAAGTAGTGCAGCAACAAGCTCAGAACCCAAACCCTAACCCTGGAAACCCCGAAAACCCTGGCCACCATGTCGAGAGCGAGGATAGAGCTCTCGAACGTTTCCAAAAGTTTGCGCCGTCGAAATTTGTTGGGGGACCCGACCCTGACGTTGCTGAGAAATGGCTCGAGAAGATGGTTGATATATTTGCAGCTCTACACTACCCAGACGAACGGCAGGTGACTTTTGCCGTGTTTCAACTCGAGGGGGCTGCCCGTTCCTGGTGGAACGTAATTAGACAGAAATGGGAGCGGGAGCAGACGCCTAGGACTTGGGTGAACTTCATCCGGGAATTTAATGCAAAGTTTTTCCCTCCCTTAGTCCAGGAGAGGAAGGAAGACGAATTTATCCGGCTCCGGCAAGGGGCTCAGACTGTGGCAGAGTACGAGAGTCAGTTTACCCGCCTGTCCAAGTTTGCGCCGGAATTAATCATAACTGAGCAACGACGGGTTAGGCGCTTCATTCAGGGTTTGAACGTTGAGATCCAGAAAGACCTCGCGGCGGCTCAAATTACCACGTTTAGCGAGGCAATGGAAAAAGCCCAACGAGTGGAGAGTGCACGGTTGCAGGTCCGAAACTTCCAGGCTAAGAAACGTGGTTTTCCTGGGAGTACGTCTGAACAAGGTGAGAAGAGCACTCCTTCTAAGTTTGGACGAGGAACGAGTAGTGGTCGACACTCTGGTCCGGGCAGAGGGACTCCGTTCAGGGGTAGTCAAGCTGGGCGAGGACAAAGGGGAAACGCTCAGAGTGGCTCGGCTTCGGCACCTCGTGGTCCCTGTGGGCATTGTGGAAAAGCAAACCACACCGAGGATAACTGCTGGAGGAAGCAGGGTAAATGTCTACAATGTGGAAGCGCGGACCACCAACTGGCTACTTGCCCGGTCCTGAAACAGGATGGAAAGGGAAGCCAACCCCCGCCGAGGACCAATACTGGACCAACGAAGGGAGATGGGTCCAAACCGAAAGTTCCAGCTAGGGTTTACTCCTTAGAGCCCCATCATTGTGGAAAAGCAAACCACACCGAGGATAACTGTTGGAGGAAGCAGGGTAAATGTCTACAATGTGGAAGCGCGGACCACCAACTGGCTACTTGCCCGGTCCTGAAACAGGATGGAAAGGGAAGCCAACCCCCGCCGAGGACCAATACTGGACCAACGAAGGGAGATGGGTCCAAACCGAAAGTTCCAGCTAGGGTTTACTCCTTAGAGCCCCATCAGGTCCCAGAGTCTTCGGAGGTCGTAGAAGGTACGATCCCTATTTTCCACCGCTTTGCCAAAGTTTTAATTGATTCTGGTGCCACTCATTCGTTTGTTAACCCTGATTTCATGTGTGGCATCGATATAAAACCTGCTAGTTTACCTTATGATCTAGAAGTCAGTACACCTACGGGAAATCAACGTTTGGTGACTAGTATGGTTTATAGGGATTGTGATGTATGGGTAGGTGAAAAGAGCTTTTTAGGCGACCTGATAAGCTTGTCCATTAAGGGGTACGATGTGATTCTAGGTATGGATTGGCTAGCCAAATATAACGCCCAACTGGATTGTAAAACGAAGGTGGTAGAATTTCACATTCCTGGCGAGGCAACCTTAAGGTTGGATATAAGGGGTAGGTTAGCCTTATCTGCTTTGATTTCGGGCATTCGAGTTAGGAAATTGATAAGTAGAGGGGCGCAAGGATTTTTGGCCTTTTTGATTAACACCCCTACGGATAAGTTGAAAGTGGAGGACGTGGCCGTAGTGAGGGAATTTCCAGATGTATTTCCTGATGAACTAGTAGCTTTACCTCCAGAACGGGAAATAGCATTTCAAATAGATTTGTTACCTGGAACTGCACCTATCTCAAAAACCCCTTACCGAATGGCGCCTGCGGAACTTAAGGACCTTAAGTTGCAATTACAAGATCTTTTGGAGCGGGGATTCATTCATGAGAGTGGGTCTCCTTGGGGAGCTCCTGTCCTGTTTGTGAAGAAAAAGGACGGAACCTTGAGGATGTGTATTGACTACCGAGGCCTAAACAATGTTACGATCAAGAATAAGTATCCCCTGCCCCACATCGACGAGTTGTTCGACCAGCTGCAAGGAGCAGTGGTCTTCTCAAAGTTGGACCTCCGACAAGGATACTATCAGTTGTTGATTAGGAAGGAGGATATACCGAAAACTGCCTTCAACTCGAGATACGGGCATTACGAGTTCGCCGTTATGCCTTTTGGACTGACCAATGCTCCCGCCGCCTTTATGGACCTAATGCATATGGTTTTCAAACCCTATCTAGACCGATTTGTTGTTGTGTTTATTGATGACATTTTGGTCTACTCCAAGACACGCGAGGAGCATGAAGAGCATTTGGGAGTGGTGTTGCAGACATTAAGAGAACATCAGTTGTACATCAAGTTTAGCAAATGCGAGTTCTGGCTGGAGAAATTAGCATTTCTAGGGCACGTAATCTCTCACGAAGGTATTTCGGTGGACCCGGCAAAGATAGAGGCCGTGACAAATTGGAAGAGGCCAGAAACCCCCACGGAAATTCGTAGCTTTCTAGGGCTAGCGGGGTACTACCGAAGGTTTATTAAGAATTTTTTCAAACTGGCAGGACCTTTAACTGACTTGACAAAGAAGCATGGCCAGTTTATCTGGAACGGCCGATGCGAAACAAGTTTTCAGGAATTAAAGAAAAGATTGACCATGGCTCCGGTACTGGTCTTGCCAAATGGCGTGGATGGGTTCGCGGTGTACGCAGATGCGTCGCGAGAAGGCCTGGGGTGTGTTTTGATGCAGAATCGGAATGTGATTTCGTTTGCCTCTAGGAAGCTAAAGCTTCACGAGCAGAATTACCCGACTCACGATCTGGAATTAGCCGCAGTTGTCTTTGCACTGAAAAAGTGGAGGCATTACCTATATGGGGTGACCTTCGAAGTGTTTTCGGATCACAAAAGTCTTAGATACCTTTTCTCTCAGAAGGAATTAAACATGAGGCAACGAAGGTGGATGGAGTTCCTGGAAGATTATGACTGCACAATCAACTACCATCCTGGAAAGGCAAATGTGGTAGCAGATGCTTTGAGTCGTAAAGTGCAAGTGGCAGGGTTGATGATTAAGGAGTGGGATTTATTAGAATCCGTGTGCGAGTGGAGACCCTGTCTTGGGAGTCATAAGGTGATATTTGGCAATGTTAGGGTAACCTCTACTTTACTGGAGCATATTAAAGAGGCGCAAAACGAAGATTTGATGGTAAAGAAGTGGAGAGAGAAAGTGGAAAAGGGAGAAACTTCGGACTTCAATTTGAGTCCTGAAGGCATTTTGAAGTATCGAAACCGACTAGTGGTACCAAAGGATGAGTCGTTGAAAGCAGAGATTCTGGAGGAAGCTCATCGGTCCAAGTATACAATCCATCCGGGCAGCAGTAAGATGTATCAGGACCTGAAAGGGACTTATTGGTGGGACAACATGAAGAGGGAAATTGCTCAATACGTACAAAAGTGTCTCATTTGTCAACAAGTGAAAGCGGAACATCAGAAACCATCGGGTTTGTTACAACCCTTGGAGATACCCGAGTGGAAGTGGGAAAATATCACAATGGACTTTGTTTCCGGTTTACCGAGGACGCAAAGAGGACACGATGCCGTTTGGGTGATCGTTGATCGCTTAACCAAGTCGGCCCATTTCTTGCCGGTGAATATGAAGTATTCCATGGACAAGTTGGCCCGACTGTACATGGACGAGATAGTAAGGCTACATGGTGTTCCTGTGAGCATCGTCTCTGATCGGGATCCACGTTTCGTATCTCGATTTTGGCAGAAGTTTCAAGAAACCTTGGGGACTAAACTCAATTTGAGCACGACCTATCACCCTCAAACGGATGGACAGTCAGAGCGGACGATTCAAACTCTCGAAAACATGCTACGAACTTGTATTCTGGATTTTGGAGGCAACTGGGGTCAACACATGACCTTGGTAGAGTTTGCGTACAACAATAGCTTCCATTCGTCGATCCAAATGGCTCCGTATGAGGCCCTATACGGACGCAAATGCCGCTCGCCGATTTACTGGGATGAAGTTGGCGAAAAGAAAGCTTTAGACCCGGTAACTATTCCATGGATGGAAGAGACTCAAGAGAAAGTCAAGTTGATACGGCAACGACTTCAAACAGGTCAAAGTCGACAAAAGAGTTACGCGGATAATCGAAGAAAAGACTTGGAGTTTGAAGTTGGAGACCACGTATTTCTCAAGATCACACCATTACGAAGTATTACAACGGGTAAAGGAAAGAAACTCCAACCGCGGTACGTCGGACCCTACAAGATCCTTCAGAGGGTAGGAGCGGTCGCGTATCGATTGGAACTACCGTCCAGTCTCTCTCGAATCCACGATGTATTTCACGTCTCGATGCTAAAGAAGTACCATCCTGACCCATCCCATATATTGCAACCGGAAGATATCGAAGTAGATGAATCACTGGCCTATGAAGAGAAACCGGTCCAGGTACTTGATCGGAAGGTCAAAGAGCTTCGCAACAAGAAAATTCCATTAGTAAAGGTGCTGTGGAGAAACCACGGAGTTGAGGAAGTTACTTGGGAAATGGAAGAGGAAATGCGAAAGAAGTATCCAAACCTTTTCGGGAATTGAAGTGAGAAATTTCGAGAACGAAATTCTTTTAAGGGGGAGAGAGTGTGAGAACCCAGATTTGCCCTAATATTTTCCTAGGATTTTTTCCCCCTTAAATTTCATGTTTTCTGCATTTTCTGGTCTAGGAATATTTTCTTGGTGGATTTTATGAGCAATTATGGTTTTTAGATGCTTTTTCTAGTATTGGAGAATTTTTAGAAAATTAAGAATATATATTGGACGTGGGACCCACGAGTGCGAAAAGTTCGGGAAAATTCGGCCAATACGGTTAAGTTTCGGATACTGTGAAAAATTTATCGGGTGTTTAGAGATAAGTAGAGTGGGTGAAATGATTGATGTGAGAGGTAAAAGAAAAGATAGGATTGCATTTATGAGAGTGACAAGTGTCACATAGTTATTGGATTTGATTTAAGAAAGACTATTCACTATTTTGACTTTTGACCCAAGGAAGTAAATATCTCAAAAATTCACAAAAAATTACCATTTTCTTACCTTGTGTTGGCCGGCTCTCTCTCTTGCAAGAAGGAAGGAAATTCTTCAACTTTCTAGCTTCCATTTCACTCAATCTTCCACAACTAATCACCTAGAATAGATTCTACTCCATAAAAACCTTTCTTCTAGTGCTAGTAAGTAGTTTGGTGGAGTTTGTTTGAAGAGCTAAGGTGTCCAACATCTCTCTCTCTCTTAATTTCTTGGTAAGTGATGCTTGAACACCCTACTACACCTAATGATGTTTATGTTATGCTTAGAAGTAGCTTGAGTGATGGTATATGTGATTTATTTCTTGGTTTGAAGTGATTTGGTTGAGTTTTTTATTTTTTGAGGAATTTTCTGGTTTCATATGATCTTGATGGTGTGGTTGTTTTTGATGGTTGGTAATAAGGGGCTTTGGCTCTAGTGGGTGTGAATTGTTGATAAATGCAATCAATTTTGGGTTTGGAATGAAATGTGAAAAGTTAGGGTTCATGAACCCCTAATCTGTCCGAAATTTTAGGTCATAGATAGAGGCCGAATTGGACTTTGCCCAAAACATGAAAGTTGTAGGTATTGATGAGTATGAAGTGCCTGCAAAATTTCAGGGCATTTGGACTAGTATAGAGTGAGTTATGCCATTTTTACTGTTGCTGTTTTTGGTGAACAGAATGTCCGAACTGCGATAGTAATTGCCTGTTTTGACTGGAATTGCTTTGGATTTTGTTGTTGGTGTCTTCTGATGAAATGTAGCTTGATGTCTTAGCTTTCATATGCCTTTGGAATCAATGCATTTGGACCTGTTTAGGCTGAGATAGACTGATTATAGTTTTGTGTGATTTGGGAACCTGCAATTACGGTTCTGGCTTGGTTTTCTGCATTTTTTACCTAGTTGTGCTAGGATTTGGACTGAGAGGCCTTCTTCATTGTTGTAGCCCTGTTTCATAGCTTCGAAACGGTGGGTCTTACACCTCCATCCGATAACCGTAGTGAATTTGACGCCATTACCGCATAATAAGGGCAAAACAGTTTTTCTATTCGGGGCCAAGGCTAGTGCTACTTCTAATTTCTGGTTTGCTTATGATGCTTGTTTATGTATACGAAACCCTATTGGGTTGTGATTAGTGTTGATTCATGACTCGTTATCGAGTCTTATGGTAATTGTTTACTTGTTCTAGGAGGAAACGGTGGTGCACGACGTTCGTTTAACGACGGTGCATGAAACATCATTTTATCGATTGGTGAGTATACTACTCACTTGGATTTATAATGTGGCTTTGCTCTATGTGATTGTGATGCCTTGAAGGCTTGTTTGACTATTGGAAATGATTAGGGTGAGGGTGTACTTAACCGCCCTCATTCCTTTTATTCTTGTGACCGATTGTTTACCGTTTTACTGTATTACTGTACTGCTATATGAATTCTTGGATTTCATTCATGGAAATTGTTTGGGTGTTGGTTGGACGAGTATCCAACGGCCCTACTGTACTGAGCTCGACCCCGTTGGCATTCAATTGAATCGAGCCAGCGAGGGCTTGGTCGTGAAAATTGACTCGCCACGGGGACTGAAATGGGAATCTTGTGGTAATGAGACCCTTGGTTCCGGTGTACTCGAGTATCACCTAATGTTACTGCTTGGAGTGCGGGCCCGGTTGGGGAATGTTGGGTAGAAGGAATGGAAGTGAAGAGAGGTCTATGGTTTGGTACTTTTAATATTGACGGAGGGTCAATTGAGTTAGATCAAGCATGTAGCGTGGAAATGGGCTCTTGAGAGCCGACCGTATCCTTTTACTGAATTGTTTTACTTCTTATTTGAATATTTGCAATGAACGATTATGCTTAAGTGATCTGGGTTGATTGTGTGATAATTGCTCACTGAGCTTTAACTCACACCATTCCATTTGTTTTCCTTACAGGAAAATAAGCACTTTTGGAAGCTCCTACTTGTTGGTTGCCAAATTGAGCCTTGTATATGTCTCTTTTGTAGCTCTTTGCATGAAACCCTAATGTGTATTGGGTTCATTGTTTGAATGGCAAACCGAATATGTGTATCCCTTATGTATCGCTTTTGACATGCCAATGTGGTTGTAAATGTTGAATTGCTATGTATTAAGGTTTGGTGGGATCTCGGATTCCACTATTCCAGGCATGATTCATCGTATTCATTTTCCTTCGTATTTTGTTATTTTGGTTCTTGTGGCTTGTTCGAGCGCGCTTTTATTTTTCCGAAACGTTCTAGATCACGTGTAACTGCCCGTAGTCCTGGCGAGAGTTGGGCAGGCAGTCCGCTAACCCCTTCGGTTCGCCTTAGGGGAAGGTGGGGCTGTCACAAGGGGTGCAAACGAGCCGAGCTCGAGTCGAGTTTTGGCTAATCGAGCCGAGCTCGAGTTAATTTTGTGAAGCTCGAACTCGAGCTCGAGCTCGACGAGCTCAAAATATCAAGCTCGAGCTCGAGCTCGAGTCAAATTCGAGTCGAGCTCGAGCTTAAAAAATAAAAAAATAATTATAATTATTTTATTTTTAAAAAATAAATAATAATTTTTTTAAAAAAATAAATAAAATAATAATTTTTTAACAAATAATAAAATATTATGGATATATATGTAATTTTACTATTAAAATAAAAAATAAAAAATAAAAAAAAATATATAATTGAGCTCGCAAGCCAACGAGTTTAATGTTTTTGAGCTCGATTTCGAGCTCGAGATCGACTTAATTAGCTCGAGCTCGACTCGAGTTCGATATTGATGAGCTCGAGTCGAGCTCGTATTCGAGCCGCTCGCGATCGGCTCGCGAGCGGCTCGATTCGCGAAACACCCCTAGTTTAGAGGTCTTGGGTTCAACTTTCCCTACCCACTTCTTAAATCCTATCCTTCCTTTACAAGAAAAAAGAATAAAAAAAAAACACAATGCATATCAGCAATTTTATTTGATATAAGATGCCACATTTAGGTAACTGATTTCGTACAATTTGTTGATTGTGATCAGATGATTGTGGAAGAGATGAACATCCTGAGCACAGTTTTCCTTAGGTATGACAACGAAAAGATCTACTATCCCAACTCAGTTTTGATCACTAAGCCAATTAGCAACTTCTATAGAAGTCCAGAAATGGGCGATACCGTTCAATTCACCATTGATCTCTCCACACCTATGGACACCATTGTTGCACTCAAGAAGGCCATACAAATGTAAGCATCCAATAAAATCCTTATCATCTTAATTTTCTTCTTGTACTTTAGCTTATGCAATTTCAATTGTGGGATCATACTTTCCTTCTTATTTTTCGTTTCCATCTATAATTTCTTGAACTTTTTTTTTTTTTGGGCTGATGCAGATATATAGAAAGCAAACCAAAGTATTGGAACCCAAAGCATAGTGTGATAGTGAAGGAGATACAAAATGTGGACAAAATGAAAATGGCACTTTGTGTACAACACACAATCAACCATCAAAACTTTGGTGATAGAAACATCCGAATTACAGAGCTTATGTTTGAGCTGAAAAGGATTTTTGAGACCCTCAATATTAAGTATCATCTTCTTCCACAAGAAGTCCACCTCACTCAAGTAAACATGAACAATTGGAGGGTGCCAACACATTCCTAAGTTGCTTTGCTTATAAGTAATTTATCCACCACCCAATGATCTCTTTGTTTTTGTCAATTTGTGTCATTCTGGTTTTTGTGCTTGTTTTGCTAATACTTTCTTGAGGTTTTTGTGGAAATATACAGCATATACATTGTTAGGATGGTATAAAAACTAGAAACCAATTAAGTTGTTCATGGAACATGTGTGATCTTTTACCATTTTAATGGTGGTATATTGATTTTAGACTTTCCATTGTTTCTTATGCAAGTGAAATATAAGAACTGATTAAATGATGATAAATATACAATTCAAATGGTGGAAATAAGGAGTTGATCGCTTGAAGTAAAAGCATTCCTACACACTTGGTTTTGGCAATTAAAATTCCATCAAATCTCATTTAATCTACCCCTTTTTAAGTAAACTTGAGAGCAATTTACCTTTGATGAAAAAAAAAAAAGAATTATACCAAATTAAGGATATTGCCTATTTGAAATAGGGAAAATAATTGGTTTCATCCTTCACATTTTACAAAAATATTCTTTTCATCCCTCACTTTTAAAATGAAGCAATTTCATCCTTGACATTTAAAAATTGAAATTATTACATCCCTGAACCCAAATTTCAATCTGAATCAAATCACCAATCAACCTGATTACAAATTTTTGGGGTGTAATTGGTACATCACTTGGTTAACTCAAGTTGATATTCATGTGAAATTTAATGAACCTAAAAATAAAAAATAAAAAATTATAACATAAAAAAGAAAGATTAAGCTTTTCTACATTATCATCGTATGCACTAACGATTTTATGTACCGCCATATCATTTTAATTTAAATTTAAACACCAAATTTTATATTTATGATACACATCTAAATTCGCAAGCGGATATACTAACGGTGCATGAAAAGATTTATCAAAAAAAAAAACTCTACTATTCCAAGACAAAGAATGGCCTTTTATGTTATAATTTTTATTTTTTTGGTTTAATAAATGTCATGTGAATATGATGAAGTTGATCGAATGATCTATCAATTCTATTTTTGAAATTTATTATTGGATTATTGGATGGTTTGATTCAGATTGAAATTAGGTTCAGGGATGTAATAGTTTTAATTTTTAAATGTCAGGCACGAATTTGCTTCATTTTAAAAGTGAGGAATAAAAAAAATATTTTTGTGAAATGTGAGGGATAAAACAGGTCATTTTCCCTTTGAAATAACACGGGGGAAAGAGCAAAAAATTAACCACGGTTCTACGGCTTGCATATATTTTAGTTGGGCTGGGCTAGACTCTCATGTTGTAGGCCTTATGGAGTAACTGAAGAATATGCTTCACATTTGCGCCGTTCATCCCAAGATCTAGTGCAAGTATAGATTCCTCACTCTCTGGAGTGGACTTGTAAATCTGACAACAAATTTACTTTCAATCCAGCATTTATGCATTCAAGCCAGAGGGTATAAACTATTCATTCACATGAGAAAGAAAGAAAAGGTCGAGGTGTGAATCACACAATTAAATTGATTGACCCGTCCAAACTCAGTCAATTAATAAATAAATATGGGTAAACAATGAACTTTGAATGGATTTAAATGAGTTAAACCCATTTAATTTGCGGATAGTGGGTTGACTCATATCATTTATTTATATTCAATTAAAAATAATTGCACATTTAAACTCAATTTTGCTGAGTGTAAAGATGATGCATTTGATTTTTCTACCAATCTAATAATGATAAAATGTCATTATTTCTTATCAAACAAAAAAAAAGTAGAATTTCAATTGGATCGTAAATGGATAATTGAGGATATACTCACGATAGGGGTGGCAATGGGGCGGGGGACACCTCCCCCAACCCCCGCCCCGTTGCATTTTAATTCCTCCCGCCGCCGCCCCGCCCCGCTTCTCCCGCGAAGGCACCCATGGGGCTAAAAAAATTTTATTATATAATTTCATTATAATTAAATTTGAGCAAATAATCAAGTATTAAAATATCAACACATCACCAAATTATTATTCATTGTAACTTCATAATTGAAACTCATAAAAATAAGTAAACAAACGTTATTTGAATACAATCTAATATGATAAAACAAATATAACTAAAATAATCAAGTTTTCATTTTTGATACAAATACAATCACTAAATTATTATAGTGTTTTTTTTAGAAAAAAATGTTATTGTATTAAGTGTAGTTAGGAATTTAACATAAATGTATTAATAAATTTAGTATAAATAATTAATAATTTTTATTAATAAATATGTATAATTAATAGTATAATTGATAATATCATTATATAAATATAATTACGTACATATATATATTTTTTTTCAAACAGGTCCCCATTTCTTTTTCCCCCAGCCCCCGCCCCAATGACCCCCGCAAGGTGGGTGCCCGCCTCCGTTACCATCCCTACTCACATCTATTTATTAAATGAGCATTTATGGGTCGATCCATTTTGACCCATTTATTAAATGGATTGACCTAATTATAACTCATTCAAATCTCTTGAGTTACTCATTCAAATCTCTAGAGTTACTCATTTTGACACCTCTAGACTTACGTCACAACTGATGAACTATTGAACTAGCAGAAACTAAAATAGTTTGTAGTTTCTATTTATAGATATGTAGCGAATGATGTTTAGGCACCTAAAAGTAATTTCTTGCATACCTTTATGATGCATTTTGCTTGATTGTTGGATAATTTGTTACTTGACTTAAACACAAATATATATATATATATATTGATGATGGGTGAAGCCTATTAATCCATAATAATCTATAAAGTATTTTAGTGTTCTTTCTAATCATATTGGCTGGACAGCACGTATACCAATCCGATAACTCATCTTCCCACTGAAAATATACTCGTGTTTATATAACGTTTCACAGACCTAAATTTTTTGCTTGTCGGTTTGTACAAGCATCTAGTGATTTATTTAGTTTCATTCAATTGGTAAGAATACTTATCGAATGGTTTTCTTTTCTTTGTTAAAGTTAAATAAGAAGAACGCAGTTTTTTTTGGTCGTGTGATCGCTGTTACTGGAAAAAGGGGATACGCCTATTCCTTTTTTTTTTTTTTTTTGATGAAAAAAAAAGTGTCAAATTTTATTAATAGCATGCTAAATCTGCTTCAAGAGCAGAAATAACAAAAAGTAAGGCGGAAAATTGCAACTCTAATAACAAAGCAAGGTATACGCCCATTCTGACATCTCTAATAACAACTCTAAAATTAAAATCCGCCTCTTAAATTGCAATAATTTTGTGAAATAAAATTTTTTTTTGTTTAAAAAAAAAACAACTCTAAAACTCTCCATTTATCTTGTGTAACGGGTTAAGAATGAAATTGTAAATGAATGTAATCAAATCAAATAGAGTATTGATCAATATGAGCTTGAATTAGTTTGAACTTTTTACGTATAAATTTTAAAGTTTTATTTTAATCGAATTAAATGCGAGCCAAATTTAAAACATCGCCAAATGCAAAACATTGTTCATGCTTCACTTAATTAGTTTTCAAATCAAAATCAAATTCGAGTCAAACTCATCTACAAGAACAGAAATGATTATCTATATGCTTTATTCACACATCTTCTCGATTTTGTTTCCTTTTAGCTCTTTCACGTCACCAAACATTTTCTAATTCTCCTCACCTTCGGTTTCGCGTCCAATAAAAGTGGAGGCTTTGTCTTGACTCTCTAGTCTCCGCCCAATCCCTAACCGACTTACCCAATTGCAACACATGGACTAGTGGTTGGAAACGTGGCGCCACCGCAAATAGCAACAGCTACACCTCAGCATCCACCATCCACCAGCGCCTTTCGTGTAATTCGTCATATATCAAATTTGAATGCAGCAATTGATTTAATTCCTTGGAATATAAGGCGATTGGATAAGATAGAATATCTTATATCTCAAATATCTGTAGCCACTAACCTTTCGTTTTTCATGACCTAACTTGGTGACCAAAATATTCCCTGTTACCATTCCAATTTCATACCTAAACATCATATGCCATTATGCCATTGGCACTATGTAAATGGGATCCATCTAGTGGATTTCTTTTTTTTTTTTCCTTTTTTTTGTGCTTAAAAGTTTTGGTGATTTTTTCTTTTTGTGCTTAAAAATTTTGATCAGTTCGATTTAGATTATCACTATGAATTAGGGTATGTTCCGAGATAATATATCACTCAAAAGAATTATTACGGATTACTCATCAACACAATCCTCACATCAACAGCGACATAAATTTCACAGTTTCTTTATGAAGATATGAAACATGCAATGTGTGTGTTCTCCATCTACGTGAACCTACATTAATCTATAAAATTGCACCAATAACTTAGAACATGTTTTAAAGGGTTAAGCGATGGTTGCAGTAATTGGTCAAACTTTGGCGATTGTTATTTAACTCTAATTAGTATTTTATTAAGAGAGTAATATTCTTCTTTATGTAGTTGTTGGGTGTATTTGGGCATCTAAGGTGGATACAATTTTAGGATCCAAGCCGTCATTTTGGATTCTGCACTTATTTTAGATAGGAATAATAAGCATAATTCCTAATTACTTTGATCACATAAGAATTCTCTCATGAAATTTGGTATCTCTGGATTCTATTGAATTTCGCCAACATTTTTGTTAACTCTTCTCCCTAAGAAAAGGGCAAAAGAAAAATATATATATCCATGAAAGAAAGGTATAAAGGGAAACACTTTTGGGGCAAGAAAAGAATATCAACTTTTTAAAATCATTTCCTTTTAGAAGGTGCTATTTTACAACTTTTTGATCACAACAGTTGTCCCCCGGAAGAAAAAGAAAGAAAAAAACATAAAAACTAGAACTAGTTTTTTCTTTAGTGCTAAGTTTTATAAATTTCTTCCTTTTATGCCAATTTTGCAATTGCAATGTGCCTTGCTATGATTGCTATATTGCCAAGATAAGGATGAATCATTTTGGCTTTGTATACATGAATCATGATAAAAAAGGTTTGACGTTCATCATTGGAAGCCAACTGTAATTTTTTGTTCCAATGTCTACTCCATATTTATAAGATGGATTAACTTTTTATACACTAACAGTGCAGTGCTTTTTTTTTTTTTATACTCGTAATTATAAACGTATGTCACATATGCATTATTTAAATTTCAAATTTAAATTCATGTTATATAACATGACCTAAACCTATTAGTATAAAAAAATTATGTACTAACAGTGTATAAAAAAGTTATCCATATAAGAGTTGCGCACCCTGTTTTTCTGGGTGTAAACTCCAACACAAATGCAGACAAGGGAAAACATCTATAAGATTTTGCGCACCATGTTTTCCTCAGTCAATCTCCATTATACAAGGGTCAACATAATTAATTGAAACAAAGAAAATAACAAGCTAACTTAGAACCAGAAACATTGAGAATCTCCAAGATACATTCCTTAAGTCCCATGATCTTTGGCAAATCATAGTCATATAGTACTACCTAACTTAGGAAGTATAAAAGTTTCACATAGTACCTACCTGAGGAAGTTTTATTTCCAGAGGAAAAACTGCACTATTATTCTATTCAGCCCACTGAAAAAGTTGGACAAATTTGATTGACCTCTTCCTCATGTTCCTTCAAGTTGGGATACAACGAGGAAGCCTTTACACTCATGAAATACTTTCTAGAATTATTGTACTTTCCTTAAAGTTGTGGATTATAAGCAAAAATTCTTGGGATTGCCCGCACGACTTTTTTTTCCTTTTTTTAAAATCTCTCTTTCTCTTTCTCACTCCTTTCTTATCTCCAAAAGTCGAACCAATACTCTAAACCCTGTTTGACACTTGAGTTTTTTGCCAAGTTTGTCTGCTACAAGTTTTTTAAAAACTTTAGTTACAGTAATCTAAAAAAACTTTTCAAAATTTTTAAATTATACACTTCAAAATATTCAAAAGTTTACACACTTCAAAAATTTACTTGCCAAACAGGGCCCTAAACTCTAAACCAAATAGTAGAAAGAATTTTAAGAGCTTTCCCTGATTACTGGGATAGAGTTGCATGAATTTTTCTTAATTATCCACAATTACTACATTTTGTTGTATGAACTTTGTGCCACATTAGCATTTGGGGCTCAATTGGTTCCCTACTGTAGTGGCATAATCATCTAATTTTCCTTGCTTGTGCATCCACTAAACCAATCTATCCTTGGTAAAACCGTGGAAATTCCATATGGTCCCTTGAATCAAATGATTTGTTTCTAGAAGTGTGTAACTTGTTTCCCTAGTGGTTGTCTATGGTTATCGACTTGGTTAATCTGTCTACTCGATTTGTCTAATGAGCCATTAGTCTATAAATTAGATGGAGAAATTGTTTAGCACCCAAAACTAAAAGGAATGAATTCATCTTGTCTTAGTACTATTTATTAAAATCTGACTAAAAGACAAATCAAAATTCAATGACAGGTACTCGTAAATAACTATCAAAATTAGAGCTTCTGCTATCAGGCTAGCTTGATGTTGAATTGGTGAAAATGTGAATTGAAAAATAAACAAATATGAATATGATATGGTGAATATCAACTCTCTTAAATTTTATAGCAATTAATAGTACTCCCTGTAAACTTTTCAAATTTATACTTGTATCCTCTATTATCATCAGGGATTAATTTTTGTAAAACTTTGAATAGTTTAATTCACACTCATCGATTTTATATTATTCGACAACGCTTACTTTATTCTTTGTCTTTGGTAGCGCCAACATAATTTATATACATATATCTACGCATATAGACACACACACACATACATACATTTATCTATTTGTGTGTATGTGTAGTGTGTGCGCATGCACTGCAGTTTCTGTGTATATATATATGTGTGGGTTTATACACATATATATGTGTGTGTATATACATATATACATACATGTGTATGTGTATATATATGAGTGTGTGCATGTATACACATATATATGTTGTGTGTGTATATACATATATGTATGTGTAAATATATATGTATGTGTGCATGTATATATGTATTGCAATGTATGATATTTTAGACCAGCATATTCCATTTCATAACAATAAAACAATAAAATGGGACCTCTAATTAATTGGGTTACACGGTTTCTCCATTGATTTTGTAGCAGGTGTGAAGAAACCAAGAAAGACTCAGCTGGTTTTAATTATGGCCATTGTTGTATTTAGACGTGGCCAACCACGTGAGAGGAATGGCTCATTATCACATCAATGATGACATGATCATGGGGTCAAAGGTCCGACCAATTCCCACCCTACCTTTTGTGATCTAGACATTAGAGTAGGTGCGTATCAAAGACCTCCCACGAGGTTTATGACAATTTCAATGCACCCTCCAAGTTTGAAAAAATTAAACTTAACTCCTCTACTTTTATTATTGGGATAATATTAGAAACCTCTCCTAAGGTTTCTTTTAATATCATCTGTACCCCTAAATTTTAAAAATACCACTTGCTTTCTTTATTTTTGTTATTTGTGTAATAAAATTTTCAAAAACCCTAAACTGCCATTTTGCTTATTTTGCTAAATAAATATATTCACAAGCCACTTTGTTTACTCCAAGAAAAATCACTATCTAAAAAATAATTTCTAGTAGTACTACCACATCATGAGACTATAATCCATAAAAATATAAATTTGAAAAATAAAAAAGATATTTGTAAAGAAATACATTAGCATCAATTTAATTCTATATGCTTAAACTCGACATCTTTTGAATATTATATTTTTTTCTAACTTCTTCTCAATTTGTGGCCCAAGCCTCTAAGTTGTACTAATCAGTGTAAAAATAAACTCAAAATAAATAGAGAAATCATATCCCATTCTATTACAATCACAAAAAGGAAAAAGATAAACAAAATTCATTTTACTATTATTTACAAATAAAAAATTGCATAGTCATTTAAAAAAAAGAGTAAACGTTGCCGTTTAGGAAAAAAAATTTTAAAATGAGTAAGAGAGGATGTTGGAAAAAGGGAAAAGGAAAAAAGTGACATTTGTTTCTTTTTTGTAATTTTTTGAACTTCATTTATTTAATATGTAAATTATGTATCAAGTGAGAGACTGAGAGTTAATACAGTCTTTTTGTAATTATTAAGAGAGGTAAGTAATATTTTTAAAATCTCAAGATGCTGAGTGATATTAGGAAAACCTCAAGGGAGGTTTCTGATATTATTCCTTTATTATTATGATAACAAAATTTAAGGACAAAACTAGCGCCAATAAATCATTTAACTTTATACATATTCTAAAGCACCATCTTGTTAAGGACAAAGCTAACATGTACAAGTGACTTTTATACTTATTCTAAAGTGTCACTCTTGATAAAATGATTGAAATGCCAAAAAACAACTTGGTAGTATAAATATAAAGAGTATATATTCTTATTTCAGTATTTTATTTATTTTTTTGCTTAAATACTTGTACCAATAGCAACAGTATCTTCATCAAGAATCAATGATCTCCAAGGTCATTGAAGTAAACAAATTGCACGCCATATGTCTAACTATGGTAAAAAAAATTTTTTTTTTTACTAGATTAGACCAAGTGGATAAGTGATTTATCTTATATCTAATTATACTAAAACTTTAGTTTGATTTCGACCTTAACTAAATTAGATTGTTAAGTTCTCATCTCCATCCCCAATAAATACTTCTACCTTATCTCTCTTTCATTGTCTTAAATAAAGGTGGTCCTTTTTTTTCCTTGTTTCATATGATTCTCAAGTATACTAAGGCCCCGTTTGGCGTTGCGGTGCTTTTCATGAAGGAGTACTTTTAGGTGCTAAAATTACTTTTACAGTATTTGGTGAATATTATTCCATAAAATTAGAAGTAGAATTTTTGGTGTTAACAACACTTTTAGCAAAAGCTCAATTTTGGTGCTTTTAGAGTAGCTTTTGTGATTTAAAAAATAAAATATTAAATTTAATCATGTTATCCTATATTATGAACAAAATAAAGAGATAAACACTTTTAAAAATTTTTAAATTACACATTATCCAATACAACAAGTACTAATTGAATTATGCCTTCAAACAATATACTCCCTCCATCCCATTGTTATTGTCATAGTTCACCTTTTTTCATGTCACAAAATTTGAGTCACACTACAATTTTTTTCTCTAACATTCCATTTGTAGCCTCAAAAGAGACATTGATAAAAATAAAAAACAAGTATGATGGAACCCACAAAAGCAATAAATAGACATCCAAAAAAAGGTGCGTGGACAGCACCAAAAATTTTGATGGCCATAAATAGGCACGTGCTTGGCAACAGCATGAAAAAAAGCTTACATTTTACATGGACCCACAGATTCTTTTCACGTCACCATAGACAGCAATTAAGATTTGATATCGGTCAAAAGGGCACAATTGGAAAAAAATGTCTCACATTCAAATTGATTAAACTATGCATAATAAGTTAGAATCCCCAAAAACGTCCCTTATTTTGGGACGGAGGGAGTATTTAAAAGTATTTAAGCGATTAATAAGTACTTTTATTAAAAACTCTATTAAAAAAGTACTTTTCAATAAGTTATCGCAACCCCTAATAGGCCATAAGAAGTACTAACCATGTCAAGGGTATTGTAGATACTTTGTTGCATCAAGGAAGGTTAATGTAATAATTTTATCATATAGGAGCCAAGTGAGAGTATTAGAAACTTGAGGGGAAGTCATGTCAATTGCCAAAAGCAAAGGCACCCAAACCAGGCCGACCGTATAACGCAGCCACACAATCTCATTCCAGAATCCAGATCATCATTCCTCGTTTTTTTCATGGATCCACCAAAATCCACGTGTTCTAGTACCCATTATTAATAATTCTGCCGCTCCCCTCCCCTCCCCGCATCCCACAAAAAAAAAATAAAAATACAGCTAATATTTAGACTAATTTATTAGCAACTTATTTCACAGTATGAGATACTCAAAAGATGCCAAAGTAGAAAGCAAAATTACCATACAAAATACTACACACAGTCTACTACAAGTTGAATTCTAGCCTCATGCATGAAATTACTGGGAAAATAATTAGTGGTCCAGATTGAAGAGCAATATATATAGTCGATTCAATTGTTGATTAAAGAATATTATGATTCGTTTGAATTGAGGGATTTGATGAAGGATTTGAAATATTCTAAAATCCTTCTAATTATTTATATTATTTAAGAAGCTTTTGAATTTGTACATCACATATTATTGTAGTTTTTAAAATGCATTTTGATAATTGGTGAATAAATTCAAAGGCCCTTTAAATAATCCAAATAACTAGAGCAATTTGAAAGAATTTCAAATTATTTATCAAATCCCTCCATCTAAACGAAACCTTGAACTTTTTCATTTCCATTTAATTTAAAAATACCACTATTTCCTAACCTAGATTGACACTATATCAAGAAGTGGGAAGGAAGCTAATCATTTAGAAAGCCAATTAACAACCTAAATCAAATTGCAACTTATTCATATAAAATCCATTTTTGCTAATTATATAGACTCTTTTTTTTTTTGTAGTTTTCTTATGCCTCCCACACCTCTCCCAATACCCTTCCCACCCCTAACCACCAAATCCATGATTCAAATCTTGCAGAAAAAACTCTAAAAGCCCTCCCCTCCCCTAATCCTGGGTCAATCCAAATAGTTATATGGTCTCGAATTAGCAAACTACACTAAATTAACTCGGAAAGTTTAACCCAATGAACTCTTTTTTTTTTCCCACTACAAATGCACTCTATATTTAGTCAAAAAGAAAATATCATAAACAATAAAAAAACTATTCTACCAAGAAAATTTACCCTTTTTCATTTTTTTTAACTTTCAGTTTTCTTGTTTGTTTGTCACAAAAGGGTGCTTTCCTTGCTTGCCCACAAAGGCAAGCCTTCTCTCACAAAAAAACCTAATCCCCCTTTTTTCCACCCATTGCCCCTCCTCCATTCCTTCCTCATTATATCATTCCATGCCTATCTACTTCATGCATAATTATACTCCTCCTCATCATCATCATCATCATCCCCCCCCATTATGATCACATATAACAGTATATAAAATTAGTATTTATATTTCCGGTATAAAAGGATAAGTACCAGGGCGAGTACTGCATATTTATACTAAGAAGAAGAAAAGAAAGGACGGTGGGGGGCGTTGGCTAATTGGCTTTTGCTACAAGAAAAAAAAAAAGAAAACTCAGAGGAAAAAAAAATATATATATATATTTATACCTAATCGAAAGAGAAACGCACTCACGCAGTTTTACATCTCACGCTTTGGAGGGGGTGTGGTTTTTTGGTGGGACTATTTCTCTGTGGGCTTTCTACCCTTTGCTTTCTTCCGTGGCTTCCTCTTTAGGTTATGCCGTTTTCCCCTCAGGTACTAAAATTCCTTCTGCTATGTTTCTTTTTATTTATTTTAACTTTTTGATGTTTTATGTTTTGAATTTAGGGATTATACGATTAGATCTGAAATGGGTTCGATTCAGATTTGGTAATTAAATTGATTTGTATTGAGATTTGAGATCTCCGGTCGGGTTTTTATCAGGGATTTTTTAAAATTGGTTCTATTATTTTTGGGGTTTTTTAGTGGTTTGAATTTGATATCATGCTTAATTCGATGCCAAAAAGAGAAGGGTGAGGTTGTGGTTATATGGGTTTTTTTTGGGGATTTGTACATCTACTGGTCTGGGTTTTTTCTTATTGGCTTATGCTAATTTTATTCGAGTATTTTCTGTGATTTTTGAGAGTGATTGCCTGGTAAGTCATAAGAAGTTCCATATCTATGTGCATATCTTGATGGGTTTAAATTAAATAAAAGGGTTAAGGGGTTATGTATAGAGTGAAAGTATTGAATTGTATTGGGGTAAGGACTGGCGGAGTTATGTTGTCCATGAATTATCAAGAGGAAACTAATTTGCTTCTTCCGGATTTGAATCTCTAATGCGTTGATGTTTAAGATTGAATTTATGATCATGTTTTTGAAAATAGGTAGTGGTAATCATTACAGATAATGGTATTAACATTTTGATTTGAATATTTTGGTGTTTTAATGATGAAGTATAAACTCAGCAATGAACAGTGTTGGTTTCCCCCTCTTTCTAGTTGGTTGAGTTTAGTTGAAGGTGGAGCTAGTCCAGTACCAAGCCTCTGCAGAACTTTTGCTGCTTCGCTGTTTGCATTGCTAGTGTTCCTGTTTGCCAGTTTTGTTTAAATATCTTTCCTTATGCGTTATTGCCTGAATACGAGTTCATCTCAGTAGCTTTCTTTGTTGTTAGAAGTTACACATGTATTTAGGTGACTTTGTTATTGGATTTGGATTTTGCTATATTCAATTTTAACTAGTTGCTATGTTGCAGGCTGTATCCGGCTTCGATTTGAAGGGATTAATTTCACTTAGGACATGGAGCAAGTATGCCTTTGGTCAATTTGTGACAAATTTCGGAGTTTCTCATTCCAGGAAGTTCTTGATTGGCGGTTTCTTATCGCTGGAGGCTTTCTTCTTGTTTCTTTTGTCAATTGCACTTAGTGAACAGCTTCTCATGAATGATCAGTACAGGAGGCCAAATGCTAATTTTTTCTGAGATAGCTGTTGGATCTTTAGAACACTTCTATATGTGAGCTGGACTTTTTTACTCTAATTCACATAGCTGGTTATTTTAACTGTGGCCATAGAGTTAATGTGTTCTTTGTTGGTTTTTGCTAGTGCTTTGTTGATACATCGTCCATTCGAGATCCTTTGGATACTGTCTTCTCAGGTATTCTTTTACTACATCTATTCATCTTATTCTTCTATTTAGTTTTTTCCCCCCGTATTGCCAGTCTCTTAACCCTTACTCTTGCTACACTTTTCCTTGTTGCAGGACTGAAGTCTGCTAGCAATACAAATTATACATGATCAAAAAGTCATAGATAATCTATTGCACTGCTCGTGCATAGTTAGTTTTTCTTACTATGTGTTGTCTTTTAAGTTGATGGATACCTACTAAGTGTGGTGTGTTGTTTACTAAAGGTTTTGCATACACCTATATAGCACGGTTGAGGTAGTTGTCATACCTTCTACTGAAGTCTCAGTCAACCATGTTCTGATCTAAGCATCAGATCTGTCAGAGATAGTTGTTCATGGTTCAGTTATCAGTTTTTGGACTGGTAACAAGATGGTCAGCGGCTCTCGTGTTTCCGTGCTCATTTTGCTGCATCTCTGTCTGGAAACCTTTGATGTGTTAAATTTTATAAATAAGGCTGTGGAGGCTGTCCACCATAATCATACTGGTTTTGCCTCTGCATTCAAAGTCGGAGAAGATTAACATTTGGACCCCTCTGAGTCAGCCACATTTTAGCTCGATTTAATAGCGTTCCTTTACAGTCATCTACTTAGTATTAAGTCTACTACTTGTTCTTTGTTCTGGAATAAACTGGGTGTTTCCTGCTGTTGAGATCACAGAAATGGAAAGGTTAGTGTGTGGTCTTTATGACTCTTGGCACATTTTTTTGTTGTTTATTTCTTAATATGATCAAACGTCTGACAGATACAAGATAATCAAGGAAGTTGGAAATGGTACTTTTGGAAGTGTTTGGCGAGCATTGAATAAACAGACTGGCGAAGTGGTAAGCATATCTGCGGTTAGGCTATCTTGTTGAGTATGTTGATAATGTTGTATTATGTTTTCTCAGAAAGATGTAGGAGTCTAATAGGAAAGAAATCTGATGAGAGAAGAAAATTGCAAGAGTAATGTTTTCAGTCACTGCTATTTTTTTTATTTGCTATAGACTAATTATTTCTGTCCTCAGGTTGCAATTAAAAAAATGAAGAAGAAATATTATTCATGGGAAGAGTGCATTAATCTGAGAGAAGTCAAGGTGATGTTGTTTTGCCACTTTTGTCTTCTGCCTCTTCTTTTATGCCTGTACATGAAAGTGACATTTTTTGTCCTCCCAGTCTCTTAGGAAAATGAACCATCCAAACATTGTGAAGCTCAAGGAAGTGATTAGAGAACATGACATTCTGTACTTTGTATTTGAGTACATGGTATGCTGTGGCTTTGGGTTTGAAAGGGCTTTTATCCTTACAGTGTTAATTGTTAGAGGCATGACTGGAGTAATGTTCTGTAATTTCTAGGAATGCAATCTTTACCAACTTATGAAGGACAGGCCAAAACTATTCTCAGAAGCTGAAGTAAAAAATTGGTGCTTCCAAGTTTTCCAAGGTCTTGCATACATGCATCAACGTGGGTTCTTTCATCGCGACCTTAAGCCAGGTGAGTGTTTCATTCATTGATGCGCTTAGGGAAAAAGATAATTGCTTGATCCTTAACTGACTTTTGTATGCAAAGTTGATGCCAAATTTAGTTTTTTATGTAATGATATATCTTGTTATCCAGAGAATTTGCTGGTCTCAAAGGATATTATTAAAATTGCCGATTTTGGTCTTGCTCGTGAAATCAATTCTCGACCACCTTATACTGAATATGTTTCAACTCGATGGTATGTCTTCCACCTTTCTACTCCTTCATTTGGAGGCATATGAATGCTTCTTCCTTTTATTTGGTCACTAAGGTGTCAGCATGCAGGTATCGTGCTCCTGAAGTTCTGCTCCAATCACCAACATATGGTTCTGCTGTTGGTGAGTTCAATGTTAAATCCTTCCTGTGATTTTCTAATAGTACTCTGAACTGCAGCTTAGTTTTGTTTGTGTTATGCGCAGATATGTGGGCAATGGGTGCAATAATGGCTGAATTATTTGCACTTCGTCCTCTGTTTCCAGGGTCAAGGTATACGATTTGTTATTTTTATATGTTTTCTTCAAGCAATTTTGACAAAAGAAGCTTGAAGTTTTTTTGTCTCTGGTTCTGTCCTTCCAGACAGTAAAGTTTTTTGTGCATGTGGCTCAACTCTTATGTAAAAAGCCCTGACTTCTGCATTTTGTTTTTCTACTCCTATATTAGTGTCATACTGGCTCAAATATCTTGTCTGTTACGTCTGTTGTCACATTCCTTAACAATGTTCTCAGCAACTATGTAAAGTTATGGATCTTTGTTAAGTTTGTCATTGTGGTTTTTTATTAGTTGCATGGATCATCTGGTTGGTTTGGGTTGAAAGTCTATAAAATTAACTTTCTTCGTCGCCATCACACATTTTATGCATTCACCTGTCGTTTGTAGTGGAATAAGCCTGTAGCAAGTCACTATTGACATTTGTTTCTGCTGTACTTTTGCAGTGAGGCAGATGAAATATATAAAATATGCAGTGTTATAGGGACTCCAACGGAGAATGACTGGTCTGAAGGACTTGAACTAGCTAGTGTTATTAACTACCAGTTTCCACAGGTATCTTGGTTCTGATCCTCAATCTATTTTTGGTTGTCTATAGGCCTTAAATTTTCTATTGCCACGTTAGGAAGACAAGATGCTAGGCCTGTGCCTCTGCTCTTTGTTTTTTGTTCCATTTTAGTACTGTGCAAAATCCATTGATTCGAGCCCCTCCCACAACTTTTTCATTTTTAGTACAAGTGAAGTCTAAAGATTCATTTAGAAAATCTCAGTGGCACTTTTGCTTAGTGTAGAGGACAGTTTTTTCTCCAGTTCTCTTTGGTGAATTATTTGCACTTGGCTGATATTTTTTGGTGGTTTTGAAGTTGACAGTCAAAACTAAGTACTAACTTGTCAATTTGATGTATCAGGTTGCTGGTGTCCATCTGTCCGCCTTGATGCCTTCCGCTAGTGAGGATGCAATCGACCTCATTCAAGTAAGTAGCAGTTTATGGTGACAGGAGTTTACTCTCTCTCATTTGTTTTGTGAATTTTGACTTGATCTTAATGTGCTGAGATTGTCTTATTGGTTAGAACTTGAAAATAAAATGGAAATAAAATGAATTTTTGCAAATCCACTTTTTAATTTGTTTGCACTACTTTGGATTTGTAGTCATTATGCTCATGGGATCCATGTAAGAGGCCAACTGCCTCAGAGGCAATTCAACATCCTTTCTTTCAGGTGATGAGCTCTTCCTTTTTTCAGAGGAGAAATTTATCTGCAGCAAACTTTTCTGTGACTGACTTTATTGTGTTTTTGCAGAGTTGTTTCTATGTTCCTCCATCTTTACGCACTAAAGCTGCTCTTGCTAAAACGCCTCCATCAGGATTGTCTTCTTCTCAGATTACCTTTCCTTTTTCTTGGTGTGGATTTCGCTGGGTGACATGCCTCGTGTTTCTTCATTTTGCAGCTGGAACCAGGGTGCCGGTGGAGCAAAAGACTGGTAGGAGATATTCGGGCAGTTTGCCAAATGTGAAGTCTGCAAACAACTTCTCCTCCATCAAGTCGAATGCATCTTCCTATGCAGGTAATATCTTAGTTATACTTGTGATTGGAGTTCATGATATTCTAAAGCCCTGTTTGAAGAACTGCCACCACTGCAAAGAAAATTATTCTGATGCTGGATGCTTACTGTATTTTGATAATTTTTGATTATATTTTGAGGTGATAGGTCAAAATGAAGTGCATTTTTGACATATCTCTAGATGTGATTCTGATGTAACTTGTGCATGTCAAAGATTGGTTTTTGGTGAGAATATTTGATATGAAATTTCTGTTTAGTGTATTAATAAGTTGTCTTCCTTTGCTTCTGACTAGTAATTTGTTTATGTTGTACCATATGAAACTAGTAGTTTCAGACGCGGTGTCCTGTGAGAAGGTGATCTTCTTCCATTTAATTCCTTGAAATTGAAATCTGCAGATTTGATACGTAACTCAAACCTGGATGTTGGTCTGGTCTATGCAGCTGCCTAGTTATCTGTTTTTAATGTCAATGTTTAGCTTTAACGGAAATCTGGTCAGAGGTCGGATCCTGGAATATTGTCTAATATGTACATTTACTTGAAATTGGGAGCTGCAGATGTGATACATAACTTGAACCTTGGTGTTGGTTTCAAGATTGATTTGCTTATTATAGCCAATATTTACCTCTGACAGATCATATCAGAGGTCTTGTAGAACATCTTCTAATTGAGTTAATTTTTTCCAGGTGTACAAAGGAAGTTGGAGATGAATTTTCAGTTTCAGGTACACATTTTCAATGGCCTTTTCTGCTGTTGTCTTTTCCTGTGCTTTGCTTGGGTTCATTCACAGTAATGATGGGATAGTGAACATTGTTTACTCACCTGTATAATGTCCTTGCTTCACACTTCAGGATGAGCAGAAATATTCTAAGAGCACTTTGAAGCAACCACCAAGATACCGACCACCTGTTAAGAATGGTCCAGGTGAGCCCCCTTTTCATAGCATAGCTTGTATTTTTGACTGGTCTCTTGGGAGATTTGTTGGTACAATTACTACTAAGCAACCCAATCCCTAAGAAGCATTTGAATATTCTGGAGTCGGTTGGAAGTTCTGTAGATATTTTTGTTCTTTCTGAAGATTTTAATGGCCTTGGATACCACAGCACTACTCTGTTCCATTTTGCTTCGAACGGGGTGCTATTGGGTTTTTTTGGCCTTTGGGTTAATGATGGATGGCTTTGGGCCTTGAGTGACTTTTGCTTGGTTATTGTGGATGTCTTCTATACTGGAACAACTGTTATGCGTTTCTTGAGTAACATTACTGAAATTGATTGTCTGCTAATGATTGTCCCTTTTTTTTTGTTTTGTTTGGGGGGGGGGGTGGTTATGCATATTTTTGTATAAATGCTATACAGTAGTCAGATAGGTACATGGTCAACCTTTTGTGAAGGCAATCTGGCTTGGGTATATTGATGTCGTCTCTCATGTTGTCCTTGGGCAATAAATGGGCTCTCCTTAATATGCAATTCTCTGTTTTTTTTTTTTGTGGTAATAAAAGGGACATGCAATTCCCTATTATCTAAGTGGTTATAAACTTCATATTTTGCAGCTTCCACCTTTATGGGGAAGACTCGTGGAGTTTCTGATACAGCTGAGAAGTTTTCAAAAATGACCATTGGATCTGGAAAACCGTCTTTAAAGTCACAGCAGCCTCCACCCATGAAGGCTGGAGGATGGCACGGGCAATCTGATTTGTTCCTTGGACGATCTCAAGAGATGCTTCCCGGAAGAACTTTCACCAGGAAAGTGGCAGGATGAAGACTTCTGAAAAAATGGATTTTGGTGTTTAGTAGTCTGAATAATGTGGTGTTGTGTGCTTACTTTTTAAGTCTTGTCTTATTTGGGGGCTGAAATAAAGAGTCAACCGTCCGTTTGATGAACATGGTACAAAACTATTATGACTGCAGTATTGGTTTTGTAATGCCGTCCTGTGTTTAGTTCTTGTTGCCGTTTGGTCCTCTGAGGTACAGTGTGTTCATTCTCTGCTGGTTGCATTCTGTCAAAACCTTGGAATAAAGAAATATATTACTGTTCCTTTATTGATGGTTATTTATTGTACAATTGTGAGCTTATTGTTAAGTAACAAATCTTGTCGCTTTTCCTTCTCTCTCTGTGAATGTGCATGTCATTTAGCATATGCAGCTCTATGTTAACAATTTATGGCTGGAAGTGAAAGGGTAATAAGAGAGAGAGAGTTGAAATTCTGCCCACTGAGAACTCACTCCCAATTTCCGCCCTCCAGAAATTGCGTTAATCTGCTTGCGGAGCTTTATTGTACATCCATGGAAAGAGGACAAGCCCTTGAACGTGGCACATCAAAATTGCCAGAACCCATCATGCTGCATTTGCTTTCGTTTCCAAGACCCAAAAGAGCATCCCAAATTAGATTAGTATCCAAGTGTGCAGGGGCAAAAAGCTGAAAAATAAAGGCTTGATCTCAGCATGCCTCGTCTGATTCTTGAATCTAAAACCCATTGCAGACGTGTCCCTGACGGCTGACACAATGATCTGATGCTAATATTGCACGAGATCAATCTCAAACTTCTTGAACAAGGTAACGGTAAACAACTTCGAGAACCTAGAGGAATTTCGCCAGATGCAGAATAACAAGTTGACAATACGCCAAATCAAAGTTTCCATTTTTGAACATTTGAAAATCAGTCATTGCCATGATTTGCATAGACTCCAAATTTGTTGTCCTTTGCTCAAAACCACATAGTTTAACTTAAACAGAATGTTAAAACAGTTCGTGTTTGATGTTCCAAAGATCGATCGATTTGAATGCAGAGGCCACAGCATTCCCCTCCTGTACTACGTTATATCAGAATTGACAGTCTTATAGTTCTTCATATTGAAATCAGTGCTGAGAAACTTGATGCGATCTTGAACTTTTCTTAATTTGCCAATGAGAGATGGTCCACTAGCCTTGACGTGAAATTTAAATGTGTGTGCGCTTTTTTTGGGCATGATATTAATAATTCCTAAAAACACCCCTATGTTATTCAGCTCTTCTGGATGGATGCTCTGTTGTTATCGTTCTAAAGTCGTAACAGTCATGTTGCATTGTCTTTGTCTTGGAACATTTTTCATTAAGTTCATATAGACAGATACTTTTGGACCAAGAGCTATCAAAACCACCTCAATTTCAAAAAAAAAACCTGCTAGTAATGAGCTTTGAAGAAAAAGATGTAAAGATTTGGAAGTCAGGATCTTGAAGCAGCACTGAAACATGTTGCCATCTGAGCTTTAGGATTGAGAAGGCTTTAGTTAAATCTCCACAGCATTTATGGCAGATCAACTTAGAATGGTGCTATGCCTATATAAAGAAAGATAAGCATTCAACCAAATTCCAAGTTAACACTTGTGAAAAAGTATTGTTGAGTTGTTGGTTGAAGAGTCACTTGAAAATTTTCGTAATTGTCAGCTCAATTTAGTAATAAAATGCAATTGAGCCCACAAACCCAAGATGCTTGTGACTTTTGTTTGGTAAAATGACTTGTTAATATCATATGTTAGGTGAATAGTTTAATTTTTGTAGAATGGGAAGCAGAGTGGCATCTGGGGTTTTGGATAATGTGATATAGCTTTGTGACAACAATTAGCTCCAAGAGTTCCTGAGGTTTCCCACGATCTTGTTGAATCCTGGAATTTAATCCTGGCATGCTATACTTGAAAAATATGCAAACAAATGGGCATCAAACACAGAACTTGATGGATTTTTCATGTCAGAAATTAATCAAGAATGAAACAAGAACTATGAACAGCATGCATGTTCTAGCATTACATGCTTTTGATTCAACTTCTCTTGTCAAGCTAGAAAGCTGACATACAGAGCAAAACCATGGAATTTTGTCAAGAGCCAAATAATCCCCACAACAGAGCTGTTAAAAGGAAAAAAATTTAAGGGAAGACGAGGCTCAAAAGAATTTGAGATCAGGGTGTAGGCACTGATAACTAAATAGTAACAAAAATGGCATGCCAAGCTAGCTTACAGCATTGTCCATGGGGTGGAGCCATTTCAAGTAAGCAATACTACATTCTGAGAAGAGTCTGATTGTCCCATTACCAGGACTGAGCCTCTTTGATCATTCTATCTTGACTGTAGTTTGTTTGGCTGGCAGGTGGGGTGGTATTTCCAGATGCTTTTTGGCCTAAAACATTGGAACGTTTTCTTTTCAAATTTCAGGCAACTTAGTTAGTACTCGCTTTCCCCAGTAAACTCCATCCAGAAGCCTACTTCCTTTAGAGGTATTGAGTTTGTATTCTATCCCTGTTGGATTCCCACCAGAGCTTTGCATGTACTTCCCCGAACTTCTCACGGCTGTAGAAAATTGAACAAGGAAATGAGAGACGATTTATAAACATATTAACCTTTAGCATTAATGATCAAGCAATTCTCAACTAGTGACCAAAAAACTATCTTCCTACAGAAATAATTAACGCATCATCTATTGATCTTGACACTGCAGTTATTCAAATCCATTTGGCAAAGAGAGAGCACAGAAAAAATTGCTATCAAGGGACATTTTGTCAAATTGTTCAGACCTGAAGATCCAGGCAACAACAAATGGAAAAAAGGAACAAAAGCAAACACGAATAACCTGAAGTTGGGGTGCTGTACATAAATCCTAGCTTGAACTCATTTCAAGTACCAACCTACCTAATTCAGTCAAGAGGAGGCCGATATTTTAGAAGAAGTCAACCACTATACAGTATTATCTCCTGATAAGCTGCTGACAAGAATCTTTTTTTGTTAAACTAGTCTTGGTTTTTCTCTAGCATTTACTCAAAATTTCTAGCCATTTGTAGGCAGATTGTCAGATGATTTGATTACCTGAATCTTACACGCCTTAGCTCCCTGGTTCCATCTGCCAATTGTCTGATAGTAATATATACCCCTGGTTCATCTTGTTCCACCCACTCAGACTCGATGTCACTGGCATTGCTTATTGAGGCTGAAGCCTCGTCCCTGGAGGAGGTTGTTGTTCTAGATGGATCCATTGATGACATCTCACCCCTTGGGCCACCTGGTGCATAAGCACTTGATCCAGCCATATAATGTTGGCTGCTGCCTTGGTCTGAAGGATCAGAGGGGAAATAACCCTTGTTTCCAGGAGGTCTATAGTAACTTCTTGGGGTCCATTCTTTGTTAACAGATGGAGTCATCATTGGGCTTTCCCTAGCCGATCCAAGCCTCGAGTAAGAAGAATCCCTCTGCATCAGAAGAGAGAAGCTTCCATCACTTTTGAGATATTTGGCATGGGATTGTTATGCAAGAGGATCTGAGTTTTCAGTTGTCATGTGCAACTTAAACTGGTATTTACTATTTACGAGTAAATTAGTGCATTTGCTCGTGTCTAATGAAGACACCGTGTTCCATAGGTACAAGCATTCCCAAAAATGCAAAACTTAAAAGATTAATACACTTTTTGTTCATATTGTTGTTCAGAACATTCATTCTTAAGTTCCAGAAACTGACAATATAGCCCACTAATGGATCCATCCAAGTAGTTTATACAAAAGAATGGCTCAACCATGTAGAGGACAGTCAAAAAGTTGCGTAAAAGTTGGACAAGTTAAAAAAAGGCACTTAATTTATAATGTACCTTTCAGAGACAAAAAGCCAGCGAGAGAAACTAAGTTCTGCACAACTGGTGTAACTTAAACCTAAGTTTTGTCTTTCAACAGATTCGTTTGCCCAGTCAAATGGTCCATTAATTGATATTGTCAAGAATAAATTGATACTCCAAGAGAAAAACCAGAGTTCTTCTAAGCTGTTCAGCTTAAAGGTGTAAATACACAGACAAGCACAGAAATGGTGCAGCTTGAATGAAAACAAAAGGTTTTTTTTTTTATTGTGGGCACTACTACTATATCAGGATTTCACGATAGTTGCCGACATTTCAGTCCTGACGGAGCTAATATATCGTTCTTGCCAGGCCAAACATCAGTTAACAGATACAAACATGTTTGAAATGAAAATGACAAGTATGAAAGTTGGCAATTTAAGAGATGTAAAAGAAGGTGAATTACCCCATCTTCTGATCTTGAGGGTGTGTTAAGAGCTTGCCGGTTGAATCTTTGGACATTATACAGCTCCATGATCCGATCATAATTTTCACCCCACCACCTTTGTGCTTGCCATTTGTTGAACATCTCACGACTTCAAATCAAAATGTCGCAATAAGATGAGCATGATCTATCACTAACGTCAATTTGAAGTAAGGTGCGAAGGATTGAAATTTGAGAACCATCTGGCATCCTATAGGGCCAGGTTTTCTCATATCATGCTAGAAACCACGTGACATGGACTCATTCATGCAGCATGATTAGTTAGACCAGCCTTTCCCAAGGACCAAAAATAATGTATGCATGTGAAATAGGAATGGCTCAAATATTGGTGGTCTACTTTACATATCAATGTAATGACTGTCTCCAGGTTGGACCTTAAAGATGGGACTTCATTACATGAGGTCCACACCACACAGGGAGTTCGGCGAATTCAAGTCAAGCGTCAAGAAAGGACCAGACTTGTTCAAAGGGACGGTGACAACACCTTGAAAGATTCATTACAATGATGTTTTGGTAGCAATCCATGTTTTCCAGCCCCAATTTGTGAAAGATATTTTGGAAATGCAAGAATGAATTGGGCATTGCATTTAAGATATTCACACAGGAGGTGAAATATTAAAGCAATTGACGTAAAGAAACAGAAAGTATCTTTGAATTACCTAAAGCGTATTCTCTTTAGATCATTTCCACCATTCGGGAGTGAAACAAAAGTAATTTGAACTCCAGGTTCCACCTGTGCCATCCATTCTTTTGGTTCATCCTCATCTTCCAGCACCACATCACCAGACTGTGAGATAGACTCTTGTCCGCCAGGAGTCCTGTCACCACCAAATGCCCCAGTGAATCTTGAGTCATGTCGGCTAGCAGATTGAGGGCCAGTTCTTGTAAAATCCCAAGCTGGAGTGGAATTTGAGCTTCCTGGCTGCATAAAAGGGTAGGGTACTCCCTCTGAAATTGTGTCGAAATCTGGATATGGTCGGCCTTTTCTGAAACCACCTGGGCTTATGCTCGGCTTGCCTTGCTTACTACCCGATACTTTCAAAGCAATATCCTTAATCTGCACACACATGATGATAACAATCAGTGATAATTACACAAAACCAGAAAAAGCAACTTTATTTATTAACCAACAAAGGAAAGAAGATCAGTCATAAACATGTGATATTGACATGTATTAAGCTAAACCACCTTCCATGAAAATTGTACTAATAAACTAGATGGACATGGGAGTTGTATACACAACTATTTGTCTTGTTTCAAAGTAATTATTGAGGAATTATCACTCGTCAAATAGTTTTTATTTTACTTACTGTTGATTCTTTATTTTTGGTTGCAGAAGTTACACGACGAATAATAGAACTCACACAGGCAGTCTTCTGCACCGACATCAGTAATAAAAATTGCAGAACCATCCACAATTTTTCAAGCTTGGATGGTAAATTCATGTTTTAAACAACAGAAATGTGAATAACATGAATTAGTGAAGCAAGTGCAATCATGTACTTCGGTAAAATACATGATACACCCATTCTTTCTATCCCACTGCAAACTGGCAATGATTTAACCAACTGTTATGAAATCAGTGAAGAAGTACATCACAAACAATTTAACATGGTTTTGCCACATCTTCTTCTGTACATAAATAAACTGAATTGACCAGCAGGAGCTGTATACAGGCAGATGGTGCAAGGTAGAGTCACATTTAGCATTTAATTTCCTCACAACCCAACTGGCCTCGTGGCACTTGACATTTGAGTACCATCTGCAAAACTGTGGGTAGACAGGATTTCAATGGTGGGTCAAGTCATAGAAACTTGGACGAGTCTTTATCAAACATGCGTGTTGTCTTTTGTCAATATCCCCACTTGGAGATAGTGACCCTGTTCTTATGGCGTTGCATAGTCGCATTTTATAAGGATGAATTGACCCAAAACACATCATAGGAATATACCACGTTAAAGATTGACATACCACGTTAAACTACCCCTCCCGATCCCCCCCCCCCCCCACCCCAGCCCCAAAAAAAACAAAGAAAAAAGAGCATCATTCATTTTAAGTTGTCAAAAATAGAGAAAAGGAGCTCTTCTAGTTCTGAGCTTCAGTGAAATTTGAGTTGGCCCCTCCCCCCCAAAATCCCACAAATACCTGAGATGGCTTTCATGTTTTAAAGATATGATCATCAGACGGGTCATGCTTTGCTTTCGCAGACCTGGTGAGCTATCAGTTACCAATCCCAATGCTATCTTTGATTCTCAATCATAAACAGACTACTCGATAAATTAGAGGGGCTGAATGCCAGTCTCAGAGTGAAAGTCTTTTGCTTGGTTGGGACCTTTCCTGAAAAAAACTCTCAGGTGGCCCTACAAAATAGAACTGAGAAGAGCAGACCTGCTGGTGTGAAAATCCCAGTTCCACAAAAATTAGTTATAAGTGGTAGAATAGGAAAAGCAGCAAGCAGTTCTTGCATCACTCTTTTCTCAGTACTACCATTTATCAAGTTAAATTCACGTATAAGTATGATGGTTTCTATGCAGAAGTGGCTAGAGAAAGCTCTGTTGCTAAGACAAAAGCAAAACACATATGCAACCAAAGATTTAACAAGAAACTATCTAGCCATATTGGTAATTCCGACATTGGATCTTCTGACAGTGAAGATTCAATCGTATCAAATAAGCCCGACAAAGAACAGAGGATCCAAAGCTGGAAATTCCTCCAATCAGTAAGATGAAGATTTACTCATGAAAGCAACAAAAAGAGTATCAGATGAAGATCTGTCTTTAATATGAGCTTTCATTTGAACTCAAGACCTTTAGTCATCTTTTAAATTCAAACATTCCATTTAAATCTGGTCAATAAGCTTGAGATTTCCTATGATGATCCTGTCATTAGAAAATCAAAGCACACTGTTTGATCATTCAAAGTCTTTCCACAAAAAGGTTAAAAAGAAAAAGAAAATCAACGATGGAAGAGAATGGGACCAAGATTAAATCGGACACATGATCCAAGGTGAACCATGTCTCCATCAAATTAAGTCATAGTCATTGGCCAATCCCAACCCATATGCCCCACTTATAAAGCTTTAAAGCTTCATTAGCTGTGAACTAACACATTTTTGGTCCTCCCATCCCATATGGACCAAAACCAAAAGCATATTTCTTTCTCCAGCAGGGGAATCTTCTTCATAAACCCATTTTTCTCAGTTCTCACTCCCCCTTTTGCAGAATCAAGAAAACCCACAAAAATAAACAATCCATATAAACAAATATTTCCAGTACAAAACCAAAACCAACCCAGGTAGGAAAAGAAAAAAAAAAAAAAAAGAGGGATACAGATACCCATGCCAAAGCCTTTGGAACACACAAACCAATGGTTGGTAAGTGGACCCTACTAAAAGACAAGGGGGAAAAAGTGGACCCCAATTAAGAGATGTATTGGCAAAAGCATTGTCTTAGATACTAATCTTTGTCTGTTTTCACAAAGAAGAAGTAAAGAGAAAAAGAAACTGGCCAAAAAGAAATAAAGAACAATTTAGCCAATAACGTGAATGCTAGTCTATTCTATAGTCCAGTCTATACCTAAATAAACTAGGAGCATACTAAACTTAATAGAGTAATAGGGGGTGTAGGATTAGAACCTGCGCCGTCAGGCTTTTGACGGCTTCTTTTGTACTGGGAGTCCCACGCGCGCTTTCCTCTCCCCCATCTTCCGTCCTTTGCTTGGAGCACGTAATACACGTCAACATCTTTTCTTCCTTCTTCTCCTCCTCCTCTTATTCCAAAATTCTGTCCTTTTTCTTGTACCCTTTTTTTTTTTTTTTGTGTTTTGTGTTTTCTTTTATCTGCAAAAAAAAAAAAAAAATCAACAAAAACATATCAATCCCTCAATGAAAACAACACAAGTACCCTCTTGTCCAAATAAAGATCAAATTTGGATTTCAAAATCTTTGATAGGAAAAGAAGAAGAAAAAAAGAAAGAAATATTGCAGCCATTGTGGAAAATGACTATATAGTAAGTCCAACAAGGTAAGAAGAAAAACATATTTAGACAAAAAAACACGAGTACCCTTTTGTCCAAAAAAGATAAAATTAGGGTTTCAATAATTATCTTCGACAGGCAAAAAAACTAAAACGAGAAAATTTGTAGCCGTTAACCCAACTACGTAACGAGAGAAGTCCAAGAACAAATACAGTAAAATGAACATATATACATGTTTGGACGAAAAAAAACAAGCAGTATCTTTTTTTTTTCCCCAAAAAACGATAAAAGTTGCATTTTTTTTTCAAAATCTTTGATAGGGAAAGGAAAAAAAAAGAAGAAAAATTACACTGATGAAGAGAAGGGCTCGGGATTAGAGAAGGGTGATAAATACTACGTAGTGGGGTGGTTTTAATTATGGAGAGAGCAATAATTGAATGCAAATATAGGAAAGTGGTCAGGTCAGCTATGTATGTGCTTTAATGTACAGACTAACCCCAGACGGAATAAAGAAGGTGACAAAACAAAAGAAATTGTACAGGGAAGATATAGCAGCCAGAGAGATTTTTTGGGATTCTTGTTCGCCCTTCACACTTTCCTAACAGCCGAATTTTCTGACAGATTTATTCATTCATTCATATTTCATCATCATCATCCATGATCATGATCCATCATCATTATATTTAGCAACAACAACAACAACAAGAAGAAACAGCAGCAGCAGCCGTAATAATCACCCCCTTTTTCTTTTATCCTACATTCATTTCACATCATTCCTCAATAAACTCAAAAAAGCTAACTTCTTTCAGAAAAAAAAAAGATCCCATCTCCTCAAATCCACACACAGTCACACACTACTCAAATAAACAAAAATGGGTAAATATCTTTAAATAAGGTGGTGGTGTTAGTGGATTAATACCAGTAGTAGTGGTACTGTTTCTGTGGGATCTTGTAAATGAATATGGTTGTTGGATTAAAAATGATGGTGATAATGAATGAATGCTGAGTGTGTCGAGCTTTGAAAGCGGTGAGTCAGTGGACACAGAGACAAAAGAATGAAAAAGAAGAAACGTACTGCTACCCTTCTCCTAGGCTACTCTTCTCGTCTTGAAAGCGACTCTCCTATGCCATCCCTTCAGACCACGCTTGTACTGCTACTTTCTTTCCTTTCCCCTCCCCCCTTCTTCCTCTGCTGTTGCTTCGCTGCTCCTTGATTTCTACCCCCTTTTACTCCTCTTCACCCACCACTCTTCTGTTCACCATGTTGGTTGGGGTATTGTGAACCCCAACCAACATGGTGAACAGAATATTCACCCAACAACTGAAATCAGCATTCATTGAATGAAGGAGAAACAAAACTAAAAGTTCGTTTCCGTGAATGCTCATTTCAAAATCCAACTTTAAAAAAAAAAAAGTTTTAAAAATTATAAAAAAAAAAAAAGAAAACAAAACTTCATGGCATGGCATGCATGAAGGAATGAAGCAACTCATGCTATGTGTTTCTTCGAAGACTTACCGAGCTTAAAACAACTATCTATCCGAGGAGACTCTGTGAATACTTGGGCGTTGAAACTTGAGGGATGAGAGGGAAAAAGAGATGGTTCCGATATTTGAACGATGAGATCAAATCAAATGAATGAAGACGGATGAATATATGCTATGCATTTAGCTTGCTGCTTCTCGACGTAATCTCGGGAGCTAAAACAAAATCTTTTGGAAATGATGCGGAGGATCGTCGGTGACAGGTCGCCGGCGAGTCTCTGGCGGAAAACTTGGCTTGAAAATGGAAAGTTTGGATTCTCTCTTGGCTCCAGGTTTTACGTTATATAAACTACTGTGCAGGATTTTTTTTTTTTTTTTTTTCAAATGTATAAATGGGAACAAAAGAGGAATGGAGACAAAGAAAGAGAATAACGGGAGAGAGCGAGGAGGGTATTTATAGAGGGACGTGACGCCGTCAAGTGTCGCCGTTATAGTTAACGGAGGTTTGGGGGTTGGACGACAGGGGTTGTACGTTGTGGATCAAGAGTTGGACTTTGTTTCGTACAATGTTTGTGATGTGGGGCCGACGTTACAGACGGTCTTGAAGTGTGTAGACAGTACGGGCCCACCTGTCTAGGTGATGTCCCATATATGAGCATGGGGCTGATGTGGATGTGATGGATTGACACGTGGCATGAAGGCATTGGTCTTTGAACTGTCATGGGTGATTTTCACATTTACTCTTGTCAAAATGGATTTGATAGGGCTTAATTTTGGATTTGGTGTGGAATAGCCAGTAGTGTTTTCTTGATTTTAAGGAAATGATTCTGTAAGGATCATGAAAGATCAAATCATGATTTTCTCTTTGCTTTCTTGGGTTCTTAGTCATACTTAGGAAATGGGAATTTAATTTAATTTGAGAAGCTCATTTTGAATTTTTTTTTTTTAAGGTCAATGCTTAGGCAAATGTCCAATGAATGAACACTTGTCAATGGATTGTCAAATGTTAAAACATTATTGGGAAAGGTAGATTAAATCAAAAAGTGTCTAAATGTCAATGAAAGTGGTAAATGTGCAATTTTTATGGTAAAATAAAATCTACTATATACTAGTCCTTATACTCCCTCCCTTTTTTTATAACTGACGTTTAAGGTTTTGCACATCAATTAAGAAAAGTTTTTCATTGCTTAAATCTGTACACTACTTTCCTTTTGTACCCTCATTAATTGTCCAATTCACCCATGTTTTCTCTCACTAGAATACGGAGGGGCAGATAATTACTAGGGTTGTTACAAAGAGAGAAGCAATAATTACTAGGAATAGTAATTAAGAACCCTGTATTGGAAAAGAGAGATAAAAGGGTAAAATTGTGAAAACATAATTAATACTGTATGGGATAATAAAATGACAGATAAAAGTAACTAGAGAAAATTTCTTAAACGTCAGTTAAAAAATAAGGAAGAGAGTATAACTTTCATTCTTAATTTTAGAAAGGAAAAGAAGCACAATTGGGTGTTAATAGTTGTTGATTGTGATTTTAGGGTTGTTCTGATTCAATTATTCCATTTGATTTTGTATTCTCATTTTGGAAATCCGTTTCATTGATGTTTTTGCTTGATTTTGTAGCTAGATGTATAGTTTACAATATACAAAAAAAATTGGAATCTCCCACCTACCAAAAGTAGTTTCTGCTGATTCTGATTAATTAGTTTTCATGCAAAATGTTAGTAGTAATACATAAAATCTTGCGTCCAAGGCACTAACAAAATGTTAGTAACAAATAAAATCTTGTGAGTTGGATAAGTTGTTTACAAATTGAGCCAGCCAATAGTACTTGTGATCAATTTTAATTAGTTGTTCCTATATAGCTATGTTGTGTTTTAGTAGTTGCAAGAGTTAAATAAAAGAAAATATTTGGTACTATTTGATTTTTAAATGTTCTTTTCATTTCGGCTATATATGAGTTCTTCTAGAAAAGTAAAGTTAAATCGAGAAAATGTCTAGATACAAGAAAAATCAATAATTATGAATATGTATTTGAAATAGTAACTAAAATTTTAAATTAAATATACTAATGAGTGTTCTTGAGAGAAAAACTCTTTCTTCTTTTCTTTATAATAGTTGCATAGTTGTATCTAGAGGTGTCAAAATGGGTGACTTGGACGGGTTTGGGTTGGATAAAATGGGTAATGGGTATAAGTGAGTCAACCTATTTATATCCATTTAATTAGATGGGTATAAATGGGTAAGTCAAAAAATGAATTGGATAGCCCAATTACTCATTTATAACCCATTTATTTTAACTTTTTGTAAACTCATTTAAATTCATTTTTGCAAACTAAGTTATCAATTTATACCGCTCTTTGTATCCATCATTAGTTTTAAATATTTACTTATAATGTTCAATAAGCCTAATTACCAATTTTTTTTCATTTATACTCTATGTCACAAAATTACCTATTAATAATTGAATAAATTATTAATAAGAATAATAAGAATATACAAATTTGAACTAAGTACTATAAAAATTAATATAAAAAATTAATCCAAAAATTTTGAACCCCTAACATTTTTTTTCATATATAAATTAAAATTTTTATTTTAGAAAGATAAGAAAATAGGCTAAAATTTATCATAAATTGGTAATACTGAAAAATGAGCAAGTTCACAAACTAAGAGAAAATAAAATAATAAGATAAAATCAATAAATAATAATAATAATAATAATGAAACAAAAGTAGTTAACATCATGACAAAATAAAAAATTTGAAAAAAAAATGAGTGGGGGAAAAGAAGAGACTTGGGGGGAAGAGAATTTTAAATGGGTTAATTGGGTTTGATGGGTTACCCAATAATACCCATCCATTTATACCCATATAAAAAAATTTAAGATACCCATACCCATTTATTCATGGGCGGGTATAGGTAAATTTAGTTAAGTGGATTAATTTGCCACCTCTAGTTGTATCCTTGATCCCTCCATAGTTCACTCCTCCGACACCAAACTTAAATGTGGTTGTCCAGTTATTAGGCGCTTTGAATCTAGTATTATGTAAACATAATACTCCATACTAAAAGTTCTAGCTCTTATAATTTCATGGTTGTCTCAAAAAGAAAAGAGCATTTAAGTATGCAATCCAGAAAAAAATAGGAAAGATGTTGACAACATGGTCCCTTGATTTATGATATAGGTCAATGGAACTCATAGTTGGAAAAAATGTTTTAAAAAGAAAATGGTGGAAGGAAAATCCTGAGGATTCATCTTATATATATGAATAACTTACTAAAGCAGCTACTAAAATTGCATATTTAAATCGTTAATTATAATTATATGTGTAGTTTTATGATTATTTTAAACCTTCATTTGCATCTTATAATTGTAAAAATAATACACAGATAGACGTGTATATAAGTCTTAATTAAACTCTAAATGCATCAAATTTACATTATATTGAAAATCGAGACTAGGACACATGCCGTTGTATTTTCCAAATTACTTTTGATTTGTGCCAACAAGGTATCATGCATAGAAATTGACATGAAAAGATATACACTACAAGATTTTCATTTTGAATCGTTTGTCAATTTTTTTTCTGGGAAAAGTATTTCCACTTGATTCATATAGTTTCTTGAAGATGAAACTTATTCAAGGCGAAATTTGCAGTCATATATGCTTGCGTTGTAGAGAACTTACAAATTGGCAGAGTAAACCACTCAAGGATAACTTAACTTCTGAAATACCAAAATATTATGTCTACAAGGCCATGGCACAAAGATTCAAGTGTGTCTAGTGCGTGGTTGCTATTTCATTTGGTAGCAGAACTTTTAAAGAGTTCAGATGCACAAATCTTGAAAAACATATATATTCAGCAAGCAATCCTACAACCTTTTTGATACACGCATTCTTTTTTTTTTTTATTATTATTATTATTTTGTTGATAAGGGAACCATAATCGTTATTCGAGAATTCGCACTGAATAAATTCCGTCCCGTGCAATATCCCGCCAATCACGCAGAGGGATAAAACATACTAGGCAAATCTTATGCAATAGGCGGATGTCCCAAGAACATACATTCCTTAAATCAAATTTTAGATTTAATATTCTAACACTTAGTCGTACTAGGAAAATGCCATGCTAAGCATTGAATCAGCGTTTTGATGTTTTTTTTCAGGCCTTAGCAAAATTTGTAGAAAACATATCAGAGAAGAAGTTAATATAAATGACTTGATGCAAAAAATATCTTTTGAACAACTCTAAACCTATGTAAAAAATTATGCACCTTAATTTACAACTAAGATTCAGGTCTGTTTCTTGTAATTGTTGACAACAAACACACGTAACTATTTCATGCAGTTTATTTACTTATTGGCTTTTCCCCATGGAAACCACAACTTATTTGTACAAGACATTTATGCTCCTAATCCTCCTTTGTATACCCCAAAAATGTTGGAAATTCCACGTAAAAGCAGCCAAAAACCAAAGACTGTTCCTTCCAGTTGATGCCAAGAATAGTATTGGTGTCGTTTGTTCTTTTCCCACCGTGGGCTTGCACTTTCCAATACGCTAAAATTCTCATTTCCCACTTCTGAGCTTTGACTTGGATTCAAAACAGAATCTTCTGCAAAATGAGGGAATAAAATAGTAGTTTAAAGTAGAAGAAATGTACGTGATGCTGCATGAATTCTGAGAGCAGCTAGTAGAGGCTTACATCTATATGTAAGGTTCCTGTGAGATTCTAGGGTCTTTTCAACTTGCTTAAGAAAGGCTAAAGCTTTAAACAAGAAATACTGGTGTCGAGCACACAGACATAATCCTAATTGGAACCTACCATTGATCTTTTCCCATCTCCTCCATGACTCAGACATCAAAGCAAATAACCAAATAAGATTCTGCATTCATTTCTATTCTAATAAGATCTCATGGTAATAAATTAATCGTGATTTCTGAAAAATTCTAATCACATTTTTATCTCACAAATGTATTTCTTATAAAAGCATTACAGGAAGAAGTTAATCATCCTTATTTGTTTTTATAAAAGATTGCAATAACCATGCATTTGATGATGATGATGATGATGATGATTCTTAACCTCCGTACACTACTGCAGACCGACCCTCTTCTTGGCCAATCGTCTGCACCCCATTTTACATAATTGCTGAATGTAACTTCTGACCGTTTCTTGTTAAGATTGACAGGCGTTTTAGTTTAGACAAGAACCCAATTGATTAATTGATATCCAATGTCAGTACAAAAGTCCTTAATTGATTAAAAATTGTCGTTCTCCACAAAAGTGATAATGACCAGTGGATATCATATGATGGTTAATAACCTAACAACTGATGATGTTATCCTCCAATATTTTAATGTCTGATTCTGTCTTGCCTCACAACTAAGTAATCCAAGTCTGACGTTCAAGACTTTACAGGTAAAATCCACTATGGACTACTGGTTTTCCTACATAACGTTAGATTCAAACTGACCTGCCGGCTGTGACCGTTCACTGTACTGAGATTTTGTTTAGGTTTCCTTGGGCAGAGATGACCAAATTTCACGCAGAATTGTTTACTGTTTTACCTACTGCTGCGGGTGTTGTCAGCATTGGCTGTTGTTGCAATTTTGCTGCTTTGGCAATGTGGGCAATTGTGTGCTTTAGCTTTAACCAGTTTTGTTGTCTGTCCCTTAGCTTTATTCCAATGGGGGCTAACCTCTCTTTAAGCAAAGAAAAAATGCTTGGAATAACGAGACAAGAAGCAAAAAATAATTCCAACCTTCTCTCTCCTCTATAACTTCAATTTCTGTCTCTAGTTCACTCTCTCTCTGTCTGTGGTCAAATGGGTTTTTGCCACGTGGTTTGCTATGAGTGTGGAAGCTTTTATCCCCCCAGCCCTAAAGAGGTTCCCCATGAGATCTTCTTAAGCAAGAAAAGCATAGTCAAGGTCCAAAGCCATGCACCCCTCTTCAAGCTCACCTGTCAATCCTATCTCTTGCAATTTGGAAGTAAAGTTCAAAATCTCTATAGGCTTTGAATGAAAACTTTTGTATTGCTTCACCCCTTTTGTGCATTGCTAGGTGGATTACATAATAGTAATTGTGTTAATCGTACAAATGCTACGACTAAATGGGACCGTAATGCTACCAGATTTTGAACGGAAACCTTTAATTCAAAGGCTAAAAAGCCTATTGTTGATTAGCCTACTTATTGGCCAATTATATGAGCATAAGCCATGCTACATGGGAGCAAACAAAACCTAGCAACAAGTTTGGCATTACCAAATATGTTAATCTGTCCTGTCCCTTTGTTGTTCCTGTGGTATCCATTACACAAAATCGGATGACAATTTCTAATGCAAAATTAGATTGTCAGATTTGTTAATTTTCATTACTTAGGCTACGTTTGATGAAACTAAAATCTGAAAATTGAAATCTGACTTCATTAAATTAGTGATTGTTAAATTTGATACATTTGAGTCTATATCACATTAAGTGATAAAAGTGATAAGTGAATAGTTTATTACTTATTTTTTGAAGCAAATTTTGTCTAAAAAATTCAATGCCGTTTAATAAAATTAGATGTTCTAGTTTTGATCATCAAAACGCGTCTGAATATGTTAACATCTGAATTTATTAAAATTAAGTGCTGAATTGGATTATCAAACAGCGTCTTAGTCTAGTATAAGCAAGAAAAACTTACTTAGTGTCTATTTATGTGAAACTTACCATATAACAATATGTCAAAATCTTATTTAGCTAAAGAACATTCCCAAAAGCACTTAAATTTGTACAAAAAAGAAAGAAAAGAAAGAAAAAGGGTGAGAGCCCTGAAATAAAAGGACTTGATTTCAAGTCCCTTTAATATCTATGTTAATAAAAGTTTATTTTACTACTCTTTAAATGTATGGATATTTTTTGTTGCTAGGGGGATAACCTTAAATCTTCCATTACAAAAACACAAAAGAAGAGTAAAGAAGGGGAGCAACTCAACTAGTTAGGGTGTTGGGGGTACCTTACCACATAGGCAAAGCCACAAAATAATGTAGTATAAAGTAATGTGCAAAGGTTGGGAGGCATGAAAAGAAAAGCATTGTGTCGAGCTTAAACTTTGTTCCAACGTTAGGAATGTTGGTTTGGGTAAGCAATGCCATGCAGTTTGTAAAGTGATTATAAAGATATTCAGCGATCAATCATCTGTGTAAAGTAGATCAAATCTCGATCCTAAGACTTTCACTATTTCCAATGTTAGAACACTTTGATTACTTGCTTCTTTTTTGTAGATTTGTATATTGTTTGAAAAAAAAAATCACTGATTAATAGTGTTAAAAGAAGAGACCAACTGTAAAACTGCTTGTTCAAAACAACCTCCCTCCAATCACTTCGTTTTGTCTTCAGAAATCACTATGTTATAAAACATGCAATTTTCATTTCTCTCCTAGGATTTAGGAACAAAATAATAACACCAGCCAACAAAGGATTGAATCTATTGTACACTGATATTGTATATACACTATTATGATTAGATAAATGACAACTGATCTGAATTTGAATTTAAAATTTAAATTATATATATATATCATGCATCCGATCATGATTATATATACACTGTTAATTTACATAAAATTTAATCTAATAATAAAGGAGAAAACCTCCGAATAATCGACTTTAATTTATGTGTTTGGAGAGGGAACTGGGAAAGGGGAGCAGATTGCGAAATCTGGATGTGGACCTCACATAGCAGGCCCAACCCTTCTGAAAGACGGATGGGCTGTGGCTGGAACTGCAAAATGTTCCTTAACAGCAAGAAGTTTTAGAGATTTTTAAAGCAGGTTGTCCGCCTTATTTAACGCTGCCAGATTCATACTTTTGCCGATCCCATTGCTGAAAAATGGTAACCCCAGATCGTTGAGCCCTTCAAATTATTTTGTTTCAACAATGACACCGCAGGTGTCTAAGTCATAGTTTTGAATAATTCCTCTTTCGTCGACAATGTGGACTGGATGCAGGTAAGGTTGTCTGATTGTATTTAATTACTGTACATATCATAATTTTGATATATAACAGAGTATATCTTTCCTACACTGACAGTACATACACTATCACCGTTGGATCCATGACACATATGCAAAAATTGAATTTCAAATTCAAATTTTATATAATTGTCATTCATCCAATACTGATAATATATACATTCAGTGGAGGGAAAGATTAATTCTATATTAACAGTGTTACATAACGATTATTGTATTGAATATATATCAAATATTATATATATATATATATATATATATATATCAATTTTTTAACAAATATAATACGATAATTTGATTGTATACCAAATAATGTAATAAACACGACACAAAACTGGATCAAATCACAACTGCACTAGCCCTTGTCCACTTTTATAAACTGAAGGCAGCATGAAGAAAGGTTTCTTCCTTTTTTTTTTTAATAATATTCCTAGAATGGCAGCATTAAATAGGTGTAAAAGGACATGAATTTGAGAACAGATAATTAAGAAGCATAAGGATGCAGTCATTTTAAATCTGGTATGGAGATTAGACCTTTGCTTTCAATAATTTGATGTCCCTTCTCAGCTACTTATTTACTGTCAATAACAGCCAGAACATTTCTCATCCAGGCGATACTGCAAAAAGTAAAATGAGAAAAGAAAACGGAAATCAATGGCAACAACTACAAACAGCGAAGCCATTATATGTAGGGGAAAATAAATGGGGTCTTGTGTTGTGGAGTATATGAACTAAAGAAATGTAGAAAAGGCAATCATCAAAATTTAGGCAAGTCATTCCCAGAAAAGGGGCATTAATTGTTGATGAATGATTATGCAATAACAGCAGATTGTACAAGTTCTACTTCTTCTTCTTTGATCCACCACCCCAAATTGACTGCCAGAACACAGGCCAATTCTTCTGAGCTTCATTCCAACCCAAGAATGACCCTTCTCTCAAAGGATCCCAACTGGATGACACAATCCCATAGCTAACCCCCAAAAGGGCTGTCCCAAAGAAGATGAATGATACAATAAAGGGTATCCAAGTGGGCACATCTATCTTCAACCCAACTTTCAAGTAGTAAAAGAATGGGAAGAACAATAGCCCTATAAACAAAGGGACACCCACTGAAAATCCCATTCTGCTCATCATTCTGTTGGTGACTATCTCTGGTATAATGCCTTCTTCTCGATCTTCTTCCTCTTCATCATCATCATCATCATCTTCCTCTTCATCATAGTCTTTCTTTGGTATCTTGGTCTTCTTGGCCTTTTTTGGGGATGGTCCGAAGCCTCTTGGAGTATTTAGAGTTGCAGAGATTGAGGTAAATTGTGGTTGACGAGATTGGTTCCTATATGTTGGTGTTAAGATTGGGAGTTGAAGAAGGTGTTTTGATGAGCTTAGTGAAGTTGAAGAGAGTGAGGATAAGGGATGTGGTCTTGGATAGGAACAGGTTTCCATCACTGCTTTCTCTGCTTCGGTTCAGTTACAAGGGCTCAAATGGTTGGTCGGGGATATCTTTCTTCAGATTCTTTGAGGCAAAAAGCTTATCTGATTCGTTTTACTGTTTACACGTACGAAAAGGACTATACTACCCAAAAAAAAAAGTAAGTAAAAGAAAAGAACCTGCTGAATTTACCATAAAACAGGGAACAGCTATTCCAGATGGGATTTGCATGTCACCCATGTCCTAATCAGTTTGACCAGTTCACTCGGCATAACAATTTCTGACAAAAGTTATATGGGATGACAAGTTTGATCAGCTTTTGAACTCAGGAGAGTTTATGGAAATGGTAATAATTTTTCTATAATAATAACAATAATAAACGAAAACCAAATGGAAAATAACCCATCACTGAGCCCCATCATTTTCATGTCTCGTACACGAGGAGGAGAGTGGGCAAAGGCAACAGTCTTGCACATTTTGAAATCCATTCTTTAGCATCTTCAAAGAAGATAAAATTGTCATAATGCACAAATAAACTAAAATTCACCTCTCAACCTCAACTTCTTTATAAAGTTCATACAATAAATTTTAGGCTCACTATTGGGCAATCATGAGCAGTATTAACATTTAAATTGTAGGGATAATCGGCAGGACCAAGAAGTTACAAATTTTTTACAGTATGGATTATGCATTAATCAAAGTTCAGGAGCTGAACAAGGGAAAAGTAAGCGATGCTACCAAATAAGTGGGAAGAAGCACTAATGTAGCTTATGAATTTTTTAAGACAAGTTTACCCTTTTTGTATCCTCTCTATTTTTGTAGCCAGATTTATGCAGACGATGTAAATTTACAAGCTAAGAAAGAAATCATATTACAATAAGACACCTCCAGCAGCTTCTCTTCATACCATCCGCAACTTCTCTGCAGAAAGGGTAAAAAAAAATCAAGATTCCATAGCAGGAGGATTGTTCATATGTATAGAATTCTGTTTCATTTTTCTTCTTACTTTGAGGGAAAGGGAAGGGCAGGGAGTGGAAATTCAGTCCAGAAATCAAAATAATAAATTGCAACATTAATGTTTAAGAACTGTAAACACAATTCAAGCACAAGTGTTGTCTAGTGTTTGGATGGCATAGAATAGACATAGCATCTAAAAGATTAGTCTAATGGGGCACAAAGCAAAAGATGATGGACAATGACGGATGAAAGAAACCAAGCGTGCACCTCATCACATTTAAGAAGCCCTCTAAATTCAATGCTGAAAGTGTATTCTGTCATCCTGAATTTTCACTATTTCCATATGACACCAGAAGTTATCACAACCAAAATTTGGGTGATTTACTACTTAAAGTGTGATACAATGCAGTTTTTATAACCCAAGGCAAAGATCAACATTGAGTGGCATAAAAGTAAATATAAACGAGGGTCAACAGTGCGCAAAATGTTTGTGTGCCAATCCTTCAATTTTATCAACTGTCCTGTCCAAGATTTATGAGTTTGTCTTGTGTCAAAGCTACTCCAAATTTCCACAGTTATTTCTTTTTCCTAAAGCCAGTACAAGATTTACCTCTAAAACAAGTTACTAGTAAACTGAGTAAATGTCTCCTGCTGGAATTGTCACTTTCCAGAAAGAGAAACTCTGAATCCAGCTTTACATACACAAATAAGCATATAAGACTATGTACCAAGACATGCACTTTTCATGTAGATGTATAAATTAAACGCCAAAGCTGACTATGGAAAATATGATTCACAGGACAGTAAATCTTTAGCAATACACTCACCTAGAAACTCAGTAAGTCTACAAAGCTGAAGTTGAGGAAATCCCATAGCGGCTTCTGAGAGAGTTGATGGATTTCTCAAAGGACTGAGAAATTTCGGGAATGGAAGTTTTGCACACTGCAATTTGGGACAAACCAAGAAAAGAAACAGTTCATGGGCTGAGAAAGTTAGGCTGGAAGAATTATGTCATATATGTAGACATGGGTTGTTGCTTATGCCCTATACAAGGTTATTCCTTAATTTGGATGAGCCGGTATGAAGAACAGCAGCTATAAACCATGCTGAAGTAAATTTGAGGTATGGAACAAAATAAACATTTTGGAAAAAATTAAGAAACTCACAACGTGATGCACTGGACTGTGCTTCAATCATGAATTCATTGTATGAAGCCTGAAAGTCCATCAAGACAGCAGAGTTAGAGAATGATACTGGGGTGATTATAGTGAGATGATAGTCAAGACTCCTACCTTCATTGCTTCCCGAGTTTCAGTGATACGATCAGACATTTTCTTGTTTTCTCTCTCTGCTTCGTCCATCACTTGCTGGCATGCTTGAGATTGAATCTGTCATCATGGCACAAGAAGTGAAGCAGAGCAAAGGTGCACTGAGATATTGATTCACAAAGATTTGCAAGTATTACCCATAATTGCAGTGCAATACAATACTAGCAACTAAAGCATCATAATCTCAGCTAGTATATTGTGACAGAAAAAATCAACTGCGCTTAGACTTTATACAATAACAGATACTGAGGAGATTTGGAAAGAAAATGTACTAGAACAAATTTAAGAATCTTAAGAGAAAAGAAGCATAAAGACTTTGTTGGGATTCTAGATCCTGATGCCAAGATGACATGGAGGTAAGTCCACATCTTGTGATGTCATGTTCTGCTGCATGGCTTAGTGTCAGTTAAGTGAACCCTTTCCTCATATTTCTGTGCAACCTTTTTAAAAACACATTGCAATGCAATCCCTTATAAAATCTAAATCTTGATCTATACAGTTAAAAAATTTAAAGGCTGAAGTTGACTTGTGTAACTTAGTAATACAACCAATTTTAACAATTAAGTACTTCTGTACTGAAAGCTAAACTTGAGCTTGTGGCCCCGGGGCATTGCACTTTAGTTCTTGCGAATAGATGAAAGCCTAATTATTGAAAAAAATAGAAGAAGAGAAATAAAGGGTGAAAGAAATGAACCATGTGCTCGTATCAATGAGAGTGAGCTTTCCATAATTTCAGACAATATTACAATGATAGTTCATTTTTTAACAGATAGTTTATATTTCTCAACCAGCAATGCAATATGATGTGTGTTGACCATCTCATGTAATGCACGATCAACAGAAACTCTTCATTTCATATTTTAAGGGTACAATACCATGCACAAACAAGAAGTGAACTAGACCTCAAGAGGAGCAACTATCTCACAGTAGGGATCTTCCATGACATGCTCAATATGATGTCTCATATGGCTATGGGAATTTTGTACATATATTGACTAATCAAACTTTACAAAGTAATGTAGAACCAATGTCTAAGACATCTATTGCAATGCAGTCACGGTATGCAACAGTTTATGAATGGTAACAAATGCCAGTGCCACAAAAATAACCATTTTCACAGGTATAGTATATCCAACACCTACGACTTCTAATCGAACAGTCAAAAAAGTGCAGCAGCTTTTAAGAGGAAAATACAAGATTATTACTAGCAAATATATATATATATATATCAAGCAGAAAATTATGGTAATTCTAAAGTTATTGGGTATAGTCTTTGCAGTATATTACACATGAGGAACGCCTTATTTAACTATTGAAGAAAAAGTATCTGCAAAAACTGGGCGCGGCGCTAGTGTCATCACAATGGTTGAAAGAGCCGGCATCGCAAGTGCCAAAGCATGGGTGTGCATGTTAAAATCTAACCATGAGTTGTTGAAATATCACAAGGTAAGAACAACCTAAACGGAATTTTGAAAATTCACACTAATTCCATTTAAACAAGCAGATTGATGGAGAATAACAACTAAGATAGATAAAAACAATCTTTATGTAAACATTCAGACCACGAAGCACACATCCTTTGAGAATTTTAGTTGACAGTATACATGCAATTTGAGAAGCAAAAAAAAATACTTGTACCATACAATAATTGTTATTTTATCTTATCCGATCACAAGTATATACACGCACATGACCCATCATACCCTCAATTAGATTGTATCATTATTTTTTTCCAGTATAATTATTCAATTAACTTCAAGGATAAGAAAATCCTAGCAAAACTTCTATGTATGCACATATCATTTTTCTGTATGTGTCTTCACTCTTCATAGACAGACAATTTGAATTAATTTCTGTCAAAAAAATCACAAAACCATAAAGATAAATAAAATAAAGATTATAGCAAAACACATCCAAACTTACCATAGCAACTCATAGTTGTATCAAAGAACCGAATAGACATACAAAAGAAAAATATCAGAGTACTCCATAGCTTCAAAAATCATGAAATTTAGGTACACAAAACAGAATATTAAGCTGAAATTTGGTATCACCAACGAAATTACATAAAATGCAGTCCATACAGTACTAATTAGAGTAATTAAGTTCATAACTCGTTGAATATGAACCAAAACGCGTACATAAATACAGAAAGAGACCTTAAATCGTTTCTGGAGACGAGATTGTGAAGCTTCAATGTCCTTAAGAATTTCTGACTGCGATCGCTCCAGCTGACGTTTGATAGAATCCAACCCAGACGAAGCTAGCCCCTTCAGATCCGAAATGGAGTTGATACCTCTGAGCGGCGAGGGTGAGAATCCTCCTGGCCCTCCTCCGGTACGCTGCATGAACATCGTAGCCGATGATGCTCCTCCTACACCGCCACTGCTGTTGCTCTTCTTCTTCATTAATGGTGATGACGCTAGCTTGGTTGTGTTGAAGCTGAACTCGAATTCTTTCGGCGACTCACTCGGCGATTTCATCATAGGGCTTCCTGGCGTCGTCGCCTCTGCTGTCTTCGGCGACGGCGATGCCAATAGGTTCACCGCCGATGTCTTCCTCTTAGTCGATCGCGTCCTCATCTCTCTCCCTCTCTTCTCCCCTCTCTCTCTCTCTCCGGAATCAATTTAGGGAAAATGAAGTTTGAAAAGATTTCGCGTTGTGGGGGATATTTATAGTGGCGGGATCCCGGAATTTTGAAAATAACAAATTTGAACCTGTGATGAATGAAATCGTCCAACGACGTCGTCTTTCAGCCAAAAGACCTTTTTTTTTTTTTGGAAGAAAAACCTCTTGTTTTTCTGAAGTTGGGTAATTAGGAATTTAGGAGTCAGGCAAAAGGCGTGACAGTGCTTTATTTCAAAAGCGTGGTAATGCCCTTAATTTCATAATGCAAGAACTATAATGTTTTGATTGCCATTTTTTAGAGTTTTTATAAAAAATATATTGTACCGATTTCGATATGTGTAAGATAAAAATGTGATTCAAAAATATGTTCACGAAAAACATAGAGATTTTTTGATGAAAAATCCCTTTCCAAACAAGTATCACGCCTTTAGAGTCGAACGCTTTTATAAAGTCTTGTAATTGGATAGTTTTTGTAGTGAATGTGTGTCAACTGACACTCCGTTTGGATTCCTTGTTTTTTTCTCTATTTTTGAAAAACTGTTTTTCACATTCCAAATACTACAGTAAATGTGTATTTCCAAAACAACTCAAAAAACACCATATCCAAACATTATATCAAAAACAACTCCATATGTCTATTTCAATTATGTATATTATATATATATATATATATATATATATATATATTATATTAATACAAATTGAAAATTGAAAATTATATATTTATATATAATATATTATATAAATATTTATATACATTAATATTATACATAATATAATATAATATACATAATATGTAATATTGTATACATAAATGTATAAATATTTATACATAACATATTATGTACATTATATTATAATACATACATTATTAATGTATAATATTATTTTGTACATTATTGTGTATAATAATGTATAATAATGTTATGTATAATATATAATATACATAATATGTAATAATGTATAAATGTATATTATGTATAATATATTATATTATGTATATTATATTATACATATACAATATAATGTATATTATACAAATTGAAAATTATATATATTAAAAATTAATATATTTATTTATACATATTATAAATATTTTATTTTATTTAAAAAATATTTTTATATATTTATAATATATTTATATAAATATTATATATTATATAAATTATATATATAATATATATTATACATTGATATAAATGTACATTTATACATAATATATATATTAATGTATATTTATAATATGCATTTATATTATGTATTATATATAATATAATGCATTTATACATTTATATTAATATACATAATATTAATTTTACATTTATACATAATATTAATACATTTATACATTTATATTAATTATATTAATACATTTATACATAATCTTAATATATATTTATAATATATTAATTTATACATTTATATAATATTCATTTATAATAATATACACTTATACTGTAACATCCCGAATATTAGGAGGTTGTTTGTGAAGAAAATATTAAAGTATATTTCTTCGGGTTTGATTTAAAACCTTATTTTGTTTTAAAAGACTAGAAACCCTAATATTTTAGTCAAAAACCCTAGTTCACTTGTGACTAACCGGTTTTCTTAAATCTCTCACATATTAATTGAAACCCTAATTTTAATTACTGGAATTGGAAAATTCCTCACGTTTTCTTAAAAATTTCTTTTTATTTGAAAATTATCATTTATTAAAGCCTACTATCCAATTATTCCATAATAAGTGCAAATGAATCTAGAAAGTAGAGTTTTACTCTTCGTTTTCAAGATTTGAGCAAATTAGGGTTTTCGCGATTTTTCGCCGGATGAATTTTCGGTACTGACCAAGGATCAATTTGGTGATTAAAAGTGACTTTTAAGTGAGAAATAATATGTGACTAGTAGCAATGATATAAGGTTAGTGAATGGGAAGTAAAAACCCTAATACGTGTGTTTATAAGAAAAACGGCGCGAACCGGCGGGTCCCGCGCACTACCGATTGAACGCACCACTTGACCACCACTTTCTTGCCATACAAGCTCATTAATATTTGAGCAAAATATCTCCTAAATTCTAGCTAAACCTGACCGAAATTAATGGCTGAAAATACAAGAAAGAAAAAGAAAATTTTACTTGGTAAGGTTTGTGACAAGTGTCACACCCTGAGTGGCCATTGACCAAGACAATTGTTCAACCTTCTTATCTCCAAATTGGCTTCATTCACCTTCATTTTGCAGCTGCTTGGCCGAGAGGAAGGAGAAGAAACACACCAAGGGAAAACACTCCATTTCTTCTTGAATCCAACAACTAAGTGAGAAATCAAACAAAACAAACCGATTAAACTTACCTTTGAGTGATTAGTTAGTGATTTGTGGTGAGATTTTTGAAAGAGAAAGCTTGGGCTACACTTAGTGAACTCTAGTCAAGGTAAGAAAGCTTATCTCTCTAAATTTTACTTTCAATCTTGTTAAATTAAGCTTAGCAACTTGATTTTGTGGTGGAATCATGGATATTATCATGTTTTGGAAGTTTTCCCCTTTTTATATGATGAACTAGGGCTTGAGGAATTTCTGCCCAATTTGTTGTATGATGTATATATGTTGAAATTAAGGTTATAAGAGAGGCTTTGGTAGTGATTATACCAAGAAATTAAGGAAAGTTGCACTAAAAACTAAAAATTCCAGAATCTGGAAATTTTTCCCCAACATTCTGTCCGAATTTGTAACTGTATGTTAGAGGCCGAATTGGCCTTAGGTCAAAGAAGGAAAGTTGTAGAGAATGGTATTTTATAGGTGCCTACAAAATTTCAGCTCAATCGGAGCAACGTAGGTCATAAAAAGTCCAAAATACCCTTACTGTTTTAAGTTTTTCCACAGCCGTCCGTTTGGTCCTTTTGTCCAATTTATCACGTTTTTTCACAAGGATCCATACTGATTTAGCTTTTTGCCAAAACATGAAAGTTGTAGTATTCTGACTTAGCTTTCAAACGCCTCTAAGAACACCTGAATCGGACTTTTGTAACCTGAGTTATGACCATTACAGTACAATGCGGTTAGACAGCCGACGAGTTAGATTTTAGTTCTGTAAATTGAGGATTTGACTAAGTTGCATTGGAAACTGGACTACGTGACCTTCATGAACATTGTAGTCTGTCTCAATATACCGTTTTGAGGCGCTTGAACTTTTGTACAATGTTTTGTACAATGTTATGTACCATGAAGGTCATAACTCAATGGGCTTGTAGTCCATGAACAATGTTCATGAACAGCCTACAATGTTCATGGACTACAATGTCCATGAACAATGTTCATGAACAGCCTCAAGTTCATGAACATTGTAGCTGGTCTACAACCACACAAATACGAATAAGTTCAAAAGCAAGGTCAAAGCAGGGTTCGAACATATAAGTTCAAAAGTAGATTCAATTACTTCAAGTTCAAGAAACACTACAATGTTTTGTACAATGGTATATTGAGACGTATTGTAGGTTATTGACCTTCATGAACATTGTAGACCTTCATGAACAGTACAATGGTGAATGAAGGTCACGTATTGTACTGTTCATGAACTAAAATATACGTGCTCTTACGTACATGAACTTGAGGCTACGCTTATCGGATTGAGGCGCAATTTATGCCGTTTCGAAGCTAAGACACAGGGCTACAATGTTCATGAAGGTCACGTAGTCCAGTTTCCAATGCAACTTAGTCAAATCCTCAATTTACAGAACTAAAATCTAACTCGTCGGCTGTCTAACCGCATTGTACTGTAATGGTCATAACTCAGGTTACAAAAGTCCGATTCAGGTGTTCTTAGAGGCGTTTGAAAGCTAAGTCAGAATACTACAACTTTCATGTTTTGGCAAAAAGCTAAATCAGTATGGATCCTTGTGAAAAAACGTGATAAATTGGACAAAAGGACCAAACGGACGGCTGTGGAAAAACTTAAAACAGTAAGGGTATTTTGGACTTTTTATGACCTACGTTGCTCCGATTGAGCTGAAATTTTGTAGGCACCTATAAAATACCATTCTCTACAACTTTCCTTCTTTGACCTAAGGCCAATTCGGCCTCTAACATACAGTTACAAATTCGGACAGAATGTTGGGGAAAAATTTCCAGATTCTGGAATTTTTAGTTTTTAGTGCAACTTTCCTTAATTTCTTGGTATAATCACTACCAAAGCCTCTCTTATAACCTTAATTTCAACATATATACATCATACAACAAATTGGGCAGAAATTCCTCAAGCCCTAGTTCATCATATAAAAAGGGGAAAACTTCCAAAACATGATAATATCCATGATTCCACCACAAAATCAAGTTGCTAAGCTTAATTTAACAAGATTGAAAGTAAAATTTAGAGAGATAAGCTTTCTTACCTTGACTAGAGTTCACTAAGTGTAGCCCAAGCTTTCTCTTTCAAAAATCTCACCACAAATCACTAACTAATCACTCAAAGGTAAGTTTAATCGGTTTGTTTTGTTTGATTTCTCACTTAGTTGTTGGATTCAAGAAGAAATGGAGTGTTTTCCCTTGGTGTGTTTCTTCTCCTTCCTCTCGGCCAAGCAGCTGCAAAATGAAGGTGAATGAAGCCAATTTGGAGATAAGAAGGTTGAACAATTGTCTTGGTCAATGGCCACTCAGGGTGTGACACTTGTCACAAACCTTACCAAGTAAAATTTTCTTTTTCTTTCTTGTATTTTCAGCCATTAATTTCGGTCAGGCTTAGCTAGAATTTAGGAGATATTTTGCTCAAATATTAATGAGCTTGTATGGCAAGAAAGTGGTGGTCAAGTGGTGCGTTCAATCGGTAGTGCGCGGGACCCGCCGGTTCGCGCCGTTTTTCTTATAAACACACGTATTAGGGTTTTTACTTCCCATTCACTAACCTTATATCATTGCTACTAGTCACATATTATTTCTCACTTAAAAGTCACTTTTAATCACCAAATTGATCCTTGGTCAGTACCGAAAATTCATCCGGCGAAAAATCGCGAAAACCCTAATTTGCTCAAATCTTGAAAACGAAGAGTAAAACTCTACTTTCTAGATTCATTTGCACTTATTATGGAATAATTGGATAGTAGGCTTTAATAAATGATAATTTTCAAATAAAAAGAAATTTTTAAGAAAACGTGAGGAATTTTCCAATTCCAGTAATTAAAATTAGGGTTTCAATTAATATGTGAGAGATTTAAGAAAACCGGTTAGTCACAAGTGAACTAGGGTTTTTGACTAAAATATTAGGGTTTCTAGTCTTTTAAAACAAAATAAGGTTTTAAATCAAACCCGAAGAAATATACTTTAATATTTTCTTCACAAACAACCTCCTAATATTCGGGATATTACATATACATTTATAAATATATTTATATTATGTATTATATATAAGATAATGCATTTATATATTTTTATATAAATATATAAATATATTTATTTATAAATATTTATAAATGTATTATAAATGCATAAATATATATTTATATAAAAATGTAAAAATTATAATTTATACATTTATATAATATTCATTTATAATTTATACATTTATAATAATATGCATTTATAAATACATTTATATTATGTATTATATATAATATAATACATTTATATATTTTTATATAAATTTATAAATATTTATAAATGTATTATAAATGCATAAATGTATATAAATATAAAAATATAAAAATTATAAATTATAAAAATACTCAAAAAATATGTTTTAAAAATACCTCTAAAAATAATCCAAAAAATATTTACAGTAAAAGTTTTTCATATAGTTTTTGAAAAACAACCCCAAAAACAACTAATTCAAACGGACTTGTATTTCAAAAACGAAATGCTACAGTGCTGTTTTTTAAAAACAACCCCAAAAACAGCTAATCCAAACGGAGCCTGAATAAAGAGGACGAATCTTCCTCTCGTTGTCAGGTTTAGGACTCTAATATTATACTTGACAGTTTGTGGAAAAAGGGGTATGACGAGGGGTGGGTAGAGTTGAAAGATGGACAAAGTAATTTGCTACTTAAATCGAGTTTGACTTGATAAAAGTTCATTTGATCTTGATTCGTTAATTAATCAAGTTAAATTTAAATAGTGTTTTATGTTCGATAATACTTAAACTCAATAAAAAGATTGTTCAAACTCGATTCAGCAAATAGAAAAGTCCATTTTGAGCAAAATTTTAAGTTTGTTAAAATAATCAAACAAATTTAATCATTAGAATATTCGACTTGATTAGACTCGTTTACACTTCTAGGGGTGATAAGGTAAAAAAAAATATTAAATATAGAGTATTGCTACAAAAAAGCGACAAAAAAATCACAACGTATCTAAATAACCTATAATTTACTGAAATAGAAATCAAGGATCGTGGGAGTAAAATCAGGTAAAGATAAATAAGAGAGAAAATTACAAAATTATGATTCATATATCGCAGTCCATCGTGTTGGTATTGTAAATCATTATCCTTGAATAAAAGGACATGTGAAAGTTAAAATCGATTTGAGCACCGATATATCTTATACATTCCTTTAATAAAACATTTCCGTTACTCGTCAGTTGATACTGCTTCAGTAAATGGTTTACCAAAATTTAGCACTGCTTATATCTTGAACTCAATTCCATAAACTTAATCTAATCTTAAGTTTTGGGTGGTACTAATTAAACACTAATAGTCCACTTAATTATTTCTCTCTGGAAGCGCAATATTTTGTGTCTCTTTTTAATAATTGTGGTCAACTAAACTGATTTTCCAACCAACAAAATCAAATTATAAAGGGTTAAAAATAAAAAAGCCCCCCCGTGGTATATCTAAGACACAGAAAAGTCTTCTGTGATTTCAAAATATACAAAATGACAACTCATGTTTTGAATTAAATTGTAAATTAACATAATTCGTTAAACTTAACGGAATCCGGTAAACTTAACGGTAAATTTAACAGAATTCGGTAAGTTTAACAGTCGAAACCATCATTTTTGTTAACTTTAATGAATGCTGTTAATTTACAATTTAATTCAAAACATGAGGTATCGTTTTGTATGTTTTGAAATCACGGGGGCTTTTTGTATATTAGGTATATTATAGGGGGATTTTTTGTTTTTAACCCAATTATAAAATCTAACCGATCAACCTGTCAAAAAATTATAGAAATGTGAAGTCAAAACAAGAAAATGGAAACACACGCACTATTTCCTAGTATTAATTAGCTGAAAATTCAGAGGATGAGGATTATGTAGGCAATCAAGAACAAATGTTGACAATAATGTTGTGGTATATATGTGTAGGGAACCAAGAACAACTGCTCGGCAATTTCTTTGATTAAATTCGAAATTTTCCAAGCTAAAAATCAGATTTTTGAAGGGCAAAAAAAAAAAAAAACACTTTCAAGTCGTACGGAGTGTAGAATTTTCACAACGATATAAGCTTAGAATTTTCACAATGTATTCTTACCACCGCCTTGGAGTACAAGCAAAATCGGACGACCATCGACTAAAGAAAAGTAATCTTTTTGACATACGCTACATATCTAGGGCAACTGTTTTGGAGGAATTATTTAGAAAAAAATTTTGGAGATGCCATAAATACGTTACTCTATCACCTTATAATTTTATATATATCATATCACAAGAAGTATGATAGTAATTAAAAGTCTTTTTCCGTACAATTTTCAATCCAAACGGATTACTTGGTGACATCCATTATTAGCTAGGATTCTTAGACAGATTTTCCGGTGGAAATTAACTCATCGATTGATCTAAAACTGGCTAAAGTCCAAGATTAAACTTCTTGGTAGGATTATTGCTATTCCTTTTTTTTTTAATCATTTTAAACATTTATGTTGGATTTACTCAAAATTATGTACCATTCACGTATACATTAGACTTGTTTATTATACAGCAAAGGAGTCATTTGTCTCCATGGTAAGGACAAAACAGATGTCAATGAACTTGACTAAAATAGTGTGCTTTATATACATATATCTCTTTAAAAGCATAGTCATGTATCAACCTAAGGTTGCAGAAAAATATCCAGGCACAGTTGTTTTCAGCTATATCCTTCTGTTGCTGTTCTGAGTCTAACGTCCAAAAAACTGTTTAAAGTACAGGAAAATAATTCAAAATGTCTCTCACATATTGTAAAATGAGTTTTTTCTTCCTTCATTATTAAAAGTGAAATTTTACATCCCTTACAAATTCACATTGATCAAATTTGGTCCTTATCTATATTTTCAACTAGTTTTTAGCGGAATTCACTATGTACATTGCACATGATCATTTTTTAGGAGTATAATTGTTAAATCATATTTTACATAATCTGATTTATAGCCCCTCACATTTTACAAATAAATTTTTTCGTCCCCTACATTTTACAAAATGAATTTTTTCATCCTTCATTGATCATGTGTATGAATTATTTTTTTTAAACCCATATATATGTCTATGTGATTTCACCTAAATAGTATGAATTGTATATAATATATTTCTATTTGATTTTACCTACAACTACAATTAGCTTATTTAGTTGAAACTAGATAAAGATATATTACATGTTATTCGTACTGTTCAAGAAAAATCAAATATACATGTACATGAATTTTTAAGAACAAGAAAATATTATTTATACACATGATCAATGAGAGATGAAAATTTTATTTTGTGAAATGTGAGGGATGAAAAAATTCATTTTATGAAATATGATGGATGAACAAATTCATTTTGCGAAATGTGAGAGACTATAAATCAGATTATATAAAATGTGATTTGATAATTTTGCCCCTAAAAAATGATCACCTGGTGGATTCCAGCCAAAAACTAGTCAGAAATTTAGAGAGGGACAAAATTTGACCAATGTGAATTTGTAAAGGACGTAAAATTACACTTTTAGAAGTAAGAAATAAAAAAAGTTATTTTACAAAATGTAAGGGACGTTTGGAACGATTTTCCCTAAAGTATATAATGTCAATGTAAAGATGACTAGATGAGGCCTGATTGTATTTGAGAATTCTTGGATGAAGAGGAAGACTTGAATAATTTTTCATAGGGATGGCAATTGGGGCAGGGGTAGGGCGAGGCGGGGGACTATACCCCCTCCCCATCCCTCGTCCTGTCCCCCGCTTAAATAAAATAATATATATACATAACATATTTAATATTATTAGTTATAAATATCAAATTATTCATATGTAATATAATTAATGTTATTAGTTATACTGATAATTATATATTTATATTATTATTGATTAGTTATACTAATATATTTATACTAAATTACTATTTACAATTTTTACTAATTTACATTTATTCTATTAGATACTTTTTACTAATTGTACATTTCTACTAAATTACTAATTATATTTTTTATTAATTATATAGTTTTATCAATTATAAACTTTTCCCCCACAGGTGTGGAGCGGGGCGAGGGGAACGGGTGACGGGGGCGGGGGATATGTTTAGGCAACGGGGCTGGGACTGGGGGAGGGGTCCCCCGCCCTTGCCATCCCTAATTTTTCATCCTGCATGCTGCAGGCAGTCCATGACTCAATCTTTCATGTAGTTTCTTGAAGCCAGCTATATGACTGGTTCGATTTGAAAAAGACAATGTAGTTCAGCTGCTGTTGGTGGCTATATCTAGGTGGAAGCTGTCTAAAAGGACTTGTGCACCGAGTGAAAATGTCACAATAATCAATGACTTAAAAAGTTTGTAAAATGGGGACAAATAAACTTTGATCCGAAGTCAATGATGCATCACATCAAAATTGTTTCAGTTTTGCTCCTCTCTACTTTAGGAGGGATAACATCACAAACCTCCCTTAAGGTTTGCCTTAATATCATTTATCACTCATATAGTTTCAAAAATCGCTCTTACCTCTCCTATCATATTGACCAAAAAAGATGTCGTCATCATGGGTGAGATATAATGATGATATTATCCTACTGAAAACCCCTAATTTTTTTTCCGTACACAATAGAATTTATTCTAAACCTACTCCTACTCTATACTAGAGGGAGGGGGATCTAACGAAATCTCCAGAAAAGCCTGGAAACTCCTAATTGATTAACTAAAATTTGCACAAAAAATTGAATTTGGAAAGCAGAAAAGTTAGGGCAATAATTAGCAAAATTACAATTCATAATGGTCATGCAGCAATACAAGGCATGGGACTTCTGACACTACTATTACTTAATATAATAGAAGCACATCAAACAGACATTAGAAGCAAATATAGTTTATTTGGATTTCTTTCGCTTTATGAAATCTTACTTATCACCTTCATATTGTAAATATAATATCGATTCTTTATATTAAATAATATTAACGAATATTATAAGAGTGCCTTCTAATGTTAGAACTTGTTATGATCTGTTACATTGTCTTCTACTAATTTCCTCTTTAAGTTTGTCATTTTACCACTAAACTTGTGTTTCTTATGTTATTATCTTGCTGCATTTGTAATCCTAGAGTTGAAGAACCAGTCATTGCACCGTTGTAAAACTACTTATCGATTACAATTTCTCTTTATTGCACTTACATCTCTCCCACTTTGTCTTTTGTTTATTAGGTTTATTTTGGTCTTAATTGTTGCTCTAATATTTAAGTAAAGGACAACAAAAGGGTACAATTGAAAGTAAATTGTTATCGCTCCTCTTCTATGAATTTTTAATGCATAGGAGGGGACAATGTTACAAAAAATGTCAATGAAGGGGAGGCAAAAGAGATTTTTGAAACACAAGAGTGGTAAGTGATATTAAGACAAACCTCGGGTGATTTGTGAAACCATCCCATTTTAGTATCCTTGAGGATATTGACTCAGTCTAATGTCCAAAATATACTTCTATTACAGAAAATGGAGACTACTTGATAGTTACTTTAATAATAATAATTTAAAAAAAAAGAAGCTTCGAAACCGAGTGCAAAATGTAACCAATTCCAACTACCACTAAAGTTTCTTAATCATAGTTTGCTAGACTCTTGATAGCGGTCATAGTTCGCTAGACTCTTGATAGCTGTTCAACTTTTTGGTTATATCCCTCTACCGATTGATTATCAGACATTCATGTTTCAAAGAAGAGAGTCCTATGGATAAAGAATGCAAGTATTCCCAATGTCTTCTGCTTCTGTTATTTGCCTGTAAATTTTGCTTGTCCAAAGGAGTTGACACCCTTTCTAGAGGCCAAAGTCTTTCAGGAAATGAAACCATTGTATCAAAAGATGGAACATTTGAATTGGGATTCTTTGCAACAGGCCGGTCTAATAATGTCTATTTAGGCATTTGGTACTCAAGTTTGGCAGCCAAGACCATAGTCTGGGTAGCGAATAGAGTAGAACCAATATTTAACACATCCCAGACTTCAAGACTTGAAATTTCTGAGGACGGTAATCTTGTATTGTTGGATCATTCTGGAAGTATTGTATGGTCAACAAATTTGGTGTCTGCACCAGCAAGTTCTGTTGAAGCTGTGCTTCTTGATAACGGAAATTTTGTACTCAGGGAAACTTCAAATGCGTCAAACTTATTCTGGCAAAGTTTTGATTATCCTACTGATACATGGCTGCCAGGAGCAAAATTGGGCTACAAGATGCTATCTTCCAATAACAGCTATGAAGCTCAACGTTTAGTTTCATGGAGAAGTACAGACGATCCCGCTCCTGGGATGTTTTCACTTGTGTTAGACACAAATACATCAGGCAGTGAAATTCTCATACAGTGGAACAAGTCTGTAAGCTATTGGAATAGTGGAATCTGGAACGGTTCAATGTTTCCCTCAGCTCCTGAACTGAAATATTCAATTAACTTCACTTTTGTTTCAGACCAAAGTGAGACATATTACACTTACTCGGCATTTGAGTCTGCTGTAGTTCTATGGAGATTCGTAATGGATACATCTGGACAGCTAAAGCTGCTACAAGCTACGCGTGGCTTGGGCTATGGAGCCTCGGCTTTAACGTTTACTCAACCAATAGATCAATCTGATGTTTATGCATTTTGTGGGGAATTTGGTGTTTTTACCGGTAACTATTCTTCCTCTTGCACATGTTTGGAAGGCTTTGAGAGCACAAATGATGGGGCTCCCGGCTGTGCACGAAAAACCCCACAGCGGTGCAAAACTAGTACCTCACCAGAAAGGGGGAACGCTGGATTTTTACCAATTTCAAACATGAAACTTCCTGGTAATCCACAATCACTTCTTGTTGAAAATGCGGACGGTTGCAAATCAGCTTGTCAGGAGAACTGCTCTTGTACAGCTTATTCATATGGTGGTAGCGATTGCTTAATTTGGATTGGAGCTCTATTAGACTTAAAGCAGGCCGTGGATGTGAAACAAAACCTACTCCTGAAGGTTGCAACTTCTGAGATTCAAGTGCCTCCAACTGGTGAAATTCGCTTCTTGAGAAATTTTAGTTGCTTTTCTGCATGAAAAACACACATTTTAATTTTATGTACGTAATGTTTGTCATTATTCATGGCTATGTACCTATGATTGTTGTATTCAGTTTCAGGGAACAAAGACAATTCAGGGGACAAAAAACGATCTAGTATAATTGTAGCAGTGGTGGTTCCCTTGGCAGCCGCTATTTTAGGAGGATTCATCATTTTCGTCACATGGAAGATCAAGCAAAGAGGTAAAAATTCTGTATATCAACTCTCCAAAATTTGTCAGGCAACATGCCATTGCCAGGACAATACAACTGTACATGGTGTAGAAAAGAAAGAATGATGTATAGATCCTTTCCAATTACCTTTTGCAAGGTAGTTTCGGTTAAATTTGCAATTAAGTATTGTAAATGATGATAATGATCTGTTGGCAATTGCAAACTGGTATGTGTAGAAAAACGTGTCATTTGAGGTTCAGAGAAAAGTGATTGTCTTCTTCTTATGATAAACAGGCGGTCGGAAGAAAGAATCAAGCGAGGATCTACTATCATATGATTTTGATTCCAGCAACAGTGAAACAGATAGTGAAACGAAGAATGCAAATGATGTTAGGCAAGGAAAAAAGGGTGGTCTTATTCTACCCTTTTTCAGCTATGCAAGTGTGTGCACCGCTACAAACAATTTCTCAGCAGGCAATAAGATTGGTGAGGGAGGATTTGGTCCAGTCTACAAAGTAAGATTGAAGTGCTAACAAAACTCTGACAAATTCAGCAATCCATGTTATTGACCACTTTATTTGCAAGCTGAGACTTACGCATATTCAACTTTCATTTCTCCTCTTTGGAACCAGGGCAAATCCCTAAAGGGACAGGAGATAGCTGTCAAGAGGCTTTCAAGAGGATCTGGACAAGGGCTGAAGGAATTCAGAAATGAAGCTTTGTTAATTGCAAAGCTGCAGCACAGGAATCTTGTTCGGCTTTTAGGCTGTTGCAATGAGCAGGAAGAAAGTATACTGATCTATGAGTACATGCCGAATAAAAGCCTAGATTCTTTCATATTTGGTTAGTGTTCTTCTACTCAGATAATTCTTTTGGAGACCATATTCTGGTTTCATTAGTGAAAAACTGAAAACGCATTGCAGATCCTGAGAAACAAATGCAAATAGACTGGGACACTCGTATTAGCATCATTCAAGGGATTGCACAAGGGATACTATATCTGCACGAGTACTCAAGGTTGCGCATTGTTCATAGAGATCTTAAAGCTAGTAACATCTTATTAGACAGTGAAATGAACCCCAAAATATCAGATTTTGGCACCGCAAGGATATTTGGTGGAAGTGATTCAAAAACCAATACAAAAAGGATTGTTGGAACTCCGTAAGTAAAGAATCTACTTCCTTCACACGTGAGCAACTAATTCTTCTGATATATACCAGAATTAATTGTGTGATTATTTCTGTGTGTCAAAATTTAGTGGCTATATGGCCCCAGAGTACCTACTGGAAGGCCTTTTCTCTGCCAAATCTGATGTGTACAGCTTCGGTGTATTGGTGCTTGAAATTGTGAGTGGCAAGAAGAACACTGGCTTTCATAATAGCGACTCCCTTCACCTTCTTGGACATGTAAGCATCAAATTTAAAATTTTTCTTTCCATCAAGAACCTTTCAATGTTTTATGATAATTAAAGTTGCAGCATGTGTTTCACAAGAATATTATTATTCATTGATGCAAGGCCTGGGAGCTTTGGAATTCAAAACGAGCACTGGAACTAATCGATCCATCACTAGGTTGTCCTCCTGATGTTGCTCCATTGAGATGCATTAACATAGGGCTTCTCTGCATTGAAGAAAATCCAAATGATCGGCCTGCCATGTCTGATGTTGTCTCGATGCTTGGCAATGAACTTGCAGCTCTTCCCTCACCAAAGCAACCTGCATTTACTGCAATCAGACCTGTGATTAATACCAAATCAATCTCAAGCAATGATCAAAAGTTTTCAGTAAATGGCCTAACCATTTCATCTGTTGAACCAAGATGAGTAGCTTCACCTTTTTGTTGTATGTTATGATTTGGACTTCAAAGTGATCTATTATCCTGGTGTACCGTCCCCCAGTGATATATAAGGTGTAGCAGAGAAAATGGTAATAAAGAATATTGTAGGCTACACAGTCTTTACTAGTAGATGAATACGAACATTTCTGTCCTTCTCTTCTGTCTTTTCAATATCCAATATCAGTTTAGCCATGCCATAAAATAATTGTTATTGTTCTTTACTGCCTTTGGCACCTCAAAATCTCGTTCATCCTTAAAAAATGGCTATGGTATAATTGGTTTTGAAAAGGCCAATCAGCAATGATCATATTTATATGTGTAAAAACAAAAAAACCCCTATGGTAAACCTAATATACAGAAAAGTCCCCTGTAGTTTTAAAATATATAACACATGTACCGCATACTTTGAACTAAATTGTAAAAGTGACGGAATTCGTTAAACTTAACGGAAATGGATGAAATGACCAGAATGCCTTGATATAATTAAGCAAAAGACAGATAAAAAAATCTTTTGTTTTATTCTCTAGATAGAGGGAATTGAGGCTTAAGGGGTAGAATAGGTATATTTGTTAAAAATTAGGTATAAAATTTTTTTTTTAGGTTCCAATAAGTCATTTCCGTTAACTTTGACGGATTCCGTCACCTTTACAATTTAGTTCAAAGTACGGAGTATCGTGTTGTATATTTTAAAACAATGAGGGACTTTTCTGTATATTAGATTTATCACAAGGGGTTTTTTTATAGTTTACCCTATTTATATTTAACCAGGACATCCAAATGAGGATATAGTTCTCCTGCTTAATCTCTTACCAATGAACTACATTGCAATGTTCCTGCAATAATGCAACATAAGTAAAGTGTCTCCATACTCGGGAGACAACAAAAGCTGCATTCTCTCCCTGTTTCATTTTTCACTTCTAATCTATTCTTTTTTACCTTTTTTTTTTAATTTTGGGTGGCACGTTGCCCCAGACACTACTAGAAAAAGTTGTTTTTGTGACCGTCAATGATAGTCATAAAAGGGTCCTAACAGTCACGAAAACTTTTTGTGATCATATTGTGACATGTTTATGAGAGTTATGTATTTAATGGTCACAAAATTTTTTTTTGACTTGTATATGAATGTCACATTATTAATTGTGACTTACAAGAGTACTTTGTATTTTGAATGTAATAAAAAGTCAAAAAACTAGAATTTATTTGTGACATGCAAATAATAATCACAAAAGATCTTTTGTGTCATGTTTTATTAGTCACAAATTCTATTGGGACCTACTAGTTGAATTAGACCCTATAAGCCTTATGACTAGCGGACTTGCAAGTCACAAAAACATCTTTTTTTTTTTTGGGAAGGCCAAAACCAGGAAGAAATCCATTCACAGGCCTCCTCATTTGATGTCCATCAAGAAATAAGAAAAAGATAGAAATTCATTTGTAGCAAATTAACTACCTTCCTTTAGTCAACATATTAATCGAGTCTTGTAGTATACACTAATGTTGATCAAAATTACAATACCACAAATACAAATAAACAGTTCCATGACTGCCATCTCAACTTCAACAAAGACCGACTCGAGTCAGTCTACAGTTAACCTTCTTGTAGCACCAAGCTTCGAAATGCAGAATCGCCAACCATCAATTTTGTAGTCTTCAAGTGGATTTCTGTGCCCAGAACTCCGGAAACTCACCTGCAGGAAAGGCCACTAATAAGAATATTGTCTAAAGAAAACAACAAAATTGTCAAACCAGCAGGGAAGTAGCTTACCACTGAAGTCTAATTAAACTGAGCCTATTCATGTTTACAGGATGATTCCTCTAGAAACAATCCAAAGTCTCAACAAGAATTGCTCTCTGTATTCTAGGAAATAAGTACCATTAATTTCAAAAGAGCAATAAAAAAAAAGATCAAAAGTCATCCCAAAATATTAATAGTCAGGAGAGTTCAAAAAATCACTTGTTTTTATTCAGGATATGGCATAGATTTATGAATGGAACAGAATAACCTAATTTTCTCTTTAAAAGTCAATAAGTCCATAAGTCCCAGGAGTCTTTATATCTAATGAATATTGCATATAATAATGAATAGGGTCTGATCAAGATTTTAATTCCTCAAGACTAGGGGTGCAAACGAGTCGAGTCGAATCGAATTTTGGACTAATCGAGCCGAGCCTCCAGTTAATTTTATGAAACTCGAACTCGAGCTCGACGAGCTCAAAATGTCAAATTCGAGCTCGAGCTCGACTCGAATTACTTAAAAAAATAATTAAAAAATATTTATTTTTAAAAATAAATAAAATAATAATTTTTCTTAACAAATAATAAAATATTAGAAATATATATGTAATTTTACTATTAAATAAAAAATAAATATATAAATATGTAATCGAACTCGCGAGCCAACAAGCTTAACATTTTTGAGCTCAAGCTCGACTTGATTAGCTCAAACTCGACTCAAGCTCAATATTGACTGAGCTCAAGTCGAGCTCATATTCGAGTCGTTTGCGATCGGCTCGATTCATGTACAGCTCTACTCAGGACCCAAGAATTTCAACTACTCCCTTTAGTCCATGTCATCAACTTTCAGTCATGAATTAACTAAGCCAGGATTTGATTTTGAGAACTAGATTAAGTCATGGCTGAGGCTTTAGATTAATTCTTCCATCATATCCAAGAAACAATATCCAAAACCTGCAAAAGGAAAAGAATAATTAATTTTGCAACAAACACTAACAAATGCAAATTAAGCAGCCACCAAGAAAGAAGGGAATTCATTGGGACAAAAGTTACTACCTAAGCAATAAGCATGTTACTATCCAAGGAAAAGAATAATAAACTCTCAAAACAAAATACAAATAGTAGTTGAACAGTTCCAACTTTATGCTTCAATTCCACGTGAAAACTAACATAATTAAGGGTCTGTTTGATTGGAAGTAAAATGTTTTCCTTGGAAAAATATTTTCCGTGGAAGTAATTTTCCATGAAAATTATTTCCTTTTCATCATTTTCAGGTGTTTGGTTAGCTTATTGAAAATATTTTCTTACTTCATTTTTCTGGTGTTTGTTTAACTTTTGAAATATTTTCACTTTTATCTCTATCTTTACTTTCTCCACATTATAACTACATACTTCTTCCCATGCAAACTAAGAAAATTTATCTCATTGTTTAACTTTAAAAAATCTTGGAGAAATGTATATATGAATAAAAAATATCTCCTAAAGCAATAAACAAATTGCTGGCCATTTAGTGTCAAATATCAATCACATGCAACGCTTATTGTGACATATATCTTACACTCTCACTGCTGAAAGTTTCTCTAGAAAAGAATGTTCCTATTATACATAATTAATTACTAGCATAGGATGAGCAGGATGAGTTTTTTTTTTATTTTGAATATACTAGGGGGAGGGTTGGGTTGGGTTGGGTTGGGTGGTACGGGGGAGGGAGTGTAAGGAAGAGGTCTTGTGTTCGAGTTCTCCTGTTTACACTAAAAAACAAAAAAAGAACATACTACAAGATGTTTTCAGTAAGTTTGGAACATACTACAGGCGGGATGCATGCATTTCGAAAAACAACTTCAGTAAGTTTGGAAGAGAAGTTGTTTTCCATAAGATGAGTGAAAATATTTTACATAGGAAAATATTTTCAGTAACTTTTGTGCAACCAAACACGGGAAATTATGAAAATATTTTCCTGGAAAACATTTTCACCCGAAACAAACAGACCCTAAGTGAGAAATGGTGGTTCAAACTTCAGAACAACGAGAAGGCATCACAAAAACTTAGCACGAATACATTTGTATATAATGCACTAAAAACTCAAACTTCATACTTGCAAGAAAGGTAAGATACATTTTCCCTTTTTCTTGATACCTGCCAGAGGGCGAGGGCAAGGGCAAGACCAACAAATTGAGATGTAGGTAGCCTAGGATTTCCATACATGGAAGCAAGTAAGCAACATACACCCTACTAGACCAAGGTAAGGCAATGTTGCTTTCTGCAACAACTCTAAGAGGAACATCAGCTGAGGGTAAGAGCGTAAGGAAGGCTTGAATTTCAAATGAGACTTGGGATAATCTCAACTCTAGTCAAAAAGAAAAATGCACTGCCTAACCTACTTGCATGTCTGATATTCTTAAACAGAACAAACAACCTCAACATTTCCAAATGGGGTACCAACACCAATTGTGAGGATAATTCATGCCAAATAACATTAAACCACATATTGGTGCGCCAAGGGCAATTTTAATCCTGTTGGACCATGGGAGAGGTATGCTCCCTTGAATTATTTTCACAACAGCATTGCTTCAATGAAACAAATTAGGATCGGTTAGAGGTACAATACGGCAGCAAGCCAATGTCAAGAGTAATTTATGTATGGATCTCTGCAGGTAAAGTTCTTATACTGGCAGATTTTCGACACCATTGCCCCAGAACTAGGTGTCAGGTCATGGGTACCAGAGAAATCCCATCGGAAATACAACCTAGCAAGTTCATAAGAATTGACCCGGTCCGCAGGGAATTAGTCGGGCCCCGTAAGGATTGATCCGAATACCCCTGTGTCAAAAAAAAAAAAAAGTTCATAAGAAAGAACTCAAAAGTCTACCTTGTCAATGGATTAATTATGTCTGTGCTGCTTTGACTTTCATATTCGTTTTATTAAACTGTTTCATAGACATTAACACGACTTTCCAACATGTTTGGAACATCAGTGTTGAAGAGGAATAAGAACAATTATAGTGCCCATATTCATGGAAAGCAATCAGATTTCATCAGCATGGTAAATGAATCTCCCATCAATTTCAGATGTTACATTTTTTGGCAGATGTACAGACTAAAATGTGACATAGATATTCTACTTAACAGAAAAGATTTCGAGTAATGAGATGACTGTATGTTAAACTTTAAAAATATATCCAGACTTACTTCTAAAAAGATGTTTTTCAAGGCTTCCCCGTGTCATAAACTCATAAACAAGCAGCCTCTAGATCTGATCATCTTCTATGCAAATACCCTATGAGTTTAACAAGATTAGCATGATGAAGCTGTTCAAGGAAGTCTCTTCATGAGCATGATGAAACTGGAGCTACATTTTCTCCCCAAAAGAATTTGATCATTAAAAAAAATAATAAAAAAACAAATATTAGAGGAAAGAAGTACCAAAATTCTTGCTTTAATGCAAAACTACAACAACGAAAAATATCAAAAAGACAAAAAAATCAAAATTGAAGCGGTAAAAGAGAGAGTTAGAGGAAAAATGGACATCTCTTTCAAAGATTAGACTTCCATAACTCAATTTGACTGTTATGATTATAAACGAAGAAGAAAGCGGAAATGATTTTGACATTAAGTTATTTGCTTTCATGGCCAAAATGAAAATGCTTAGCCCTTCAGAAATAAAAAATAAAAAATGCTTAGTCAGCGGATAGGTCAACACGACGTAGTTACTTTGACCTTTTCATGGCTTGCACGACTAGAATAGGTCAACACATAGTTACTTTAAATATTTCAAGACTTAAACGATGGAATAGGTGCTGGTCGCAAAAAGTCGGTAAACGGCGCAGTTTTATTGCTTTTATGTGACATGCCAATCTTGATTATAAAAAATTTGTATTTGTGGCCCTCATAAAAACCTGATTTTAATCCCTAGGCTTGTATTTTTCTTTAGAATTTTTTAAAAATTTTATCAACGGGTGCAAAGGTACCTGTTTGATTCGGTGGCAGTTTAGTCCTTTTTGAATTCTCAATTAATCATTTTGGCTTCACTCATTCCCTTCAGTGTATAGTAGGAGTAGGTGTATAATATAAATTATTGTGTCGACAAAAAAAAAAGGAAAGGACTTATTTGTTGCATCTACTGAAGTAGTGTTCAAGTCACTACCTAATTGCAACACTTTTTTCTACGTTGAACATTCTTGATGCATGTATCTACTATACATTTTATAATATTCCTCCCCCGCACAAAAATTTTGACTTGGAAATTCAGAAAACGGGAAACACAAATGACAAATGTCCTTGATTTGAAGTCAATGGAAATAACATATATGTCAGTTACATCACATTTTCTTCAGTTGTACGAGATTCTTGATACCCCATAGTTTTGATTATATTTTATATATTGAGTTTAAAACATTTAAAAACTTCTAGTTCGGGTATAAAATGTTCCAAATCAAGACTGATTGATATAGAAAAGCAATTATAATACCATGGTATTCTGTATATTTTCTGCTGTATATTTTCTGCTTCTATGCTTTGCAGTTAAATTTTGTTCGTCCACTGCAGTGGAAACCATTTCTTTTGGCCAGAGTCTTTCAGGATCACAAACCATCGTATCACAAGATGGAACGTTTGAGTTGGGATTCTTTTCAACAGGAAAGTCTAACAACACCTATCTAGGCATCTGGTACAGAGACTTTGCAGAAAAGACCACAGTCTGGGTAGCAAGTAGAGAAAAACCAATATCTAACACTTCCAGGAGTTCAAAGCTTGAGATATCTGAGGACGGCAATCTAGTATTGCGTGATGAGTCTGAAATTTTGTGGTCAACAAATTTGGTACTATCACAACCAAGTTCAATTGAAGCAGTGCTTCTTAACACTGGAAACTTTGTACTCAGAGAAAGTTCAGAGCCATCTACAATCTTTTGGCAAAGTTTTGATTATCCTACTGATACATGGCTTCCTGATGGCAAATTGGGCTTGAGGATACTTCCTGCTTCATCTTGGGAACCGCAACGTCTTATTTCATGGAAAAATTCAGAAGATCCTTCACCTGGGATTTACTCCTTTGTGATGGACAAAGATACATCAGGAGGTCAGCTGTTCCTGGAATGGAACATGTCTGCAAGATACTGTAGTACTGGAACCTGGACAGGTGAAGTTTTTGCATCTGTTCCTGAATTCAGCTACACATCTAAATTCACTCTGGTCTCAACCCCAAATGAGACCTATTACACTTACTCTCTCTTCAATAAAATCATACTTTCAAGACTAGTAATGGATGTATCTGGACAGCTCAAACAGCTTACAGCTTTGCGTGGCCATCAAACGTGGAGTGAAACTTTTTCTCTACCTAGGGAACAATCTGATGTTTACGCATATTGTGGGGATTTCAGTTACTCCAGCAGTAGTTCACCATCCTCTTGCACATGTTTGCAAGGTTTTGTTCCATTTTCAAATGAAAATGACAGGATAAATGGTGGAATGCGTGGTTGTGAAAGGAAAGCCCCTCTGTTGTGTGAAAACAATACTTCACCAAAAGGGAAGAAGAATGGATTTTTAAGAATTTCAAACTTGAATCCACCTAATAACTCGGAAGAACAGCAGCTTACTGTGGAAGAATGCAAATCAGCTTGCTTGGAGAATTGCTTCTGTATAGCTTATGCCAATGTTGGTAGTTTGTGCTCAATGTGGAGTGGAGCTCTACTGAATTTAAAGCAAGTCTCTGATGTTGTTAACAACAGACAAGATCTCTATGTGAAAGTTGCAAACTCTGAACTTCAAGATGATTCAGGTCTGTGTCGGCTATGAGTAAAATTATTTTATACAGAAAATTTCGTCACACTTGTACTTTACAAGATGGGGGTTTTTTTTTTTTTGGATTGATTATAGAACGATAACTCTTTTATTATAAATTCCAGGTGATAAAAAGAGATTGATGGTAATTGTAGCAGTGGTGGTGTCATTGGTTGGACCTGCTTTAGGAGGACTCCTAATTTTCGGAGCAAGGAAGATCAAGAGAAGAGGTAAACATGCTATAGATCACACTCTTCAATCGCATGCTTTTCTTCTTCAAAATTCAAGTGGAAAACCTGCTAATATTAGGACAGTACTCAATGGCAAAACTACAGATACAGATTAAAAAATAAAAAAGATCAATTCGTTAAAGTAATATCTTTTGCTAATTTACTTATTAGTTTAGGAGAAAATAGCAATTATACACAGAAAATGATGGTAAGTACCTGTTGCAATTGGCGATTGCAGAACCTGTCAACAAATGCAGACACAGTAAATATTTCTTTTATCATGGAAACAGGTCACGGGAAGAAAGACTCCAGCCAGGATTTATTATCATTTGATTTTAGTTCCAGCAACCATGCAATAGATAATCAAGTGAAGAATGTAAACAATGCAAGGGAAGGAAGTAAGAATGATTTTGATCTACCTTTATTCAGCTATGCAAGTGTTTCTGCTGCCACAAGCAATTTTTCAGCAGGCAATAAGCTCGGGGAGGGAGGATTTGGACCAGTCTACAAGGTAAGATCAAATGCTTGAATTGAAGGGCTTCTATTGTGAAGTTCAGAAAATATTTGGCATTCCAATATACCTTACACACAGAATAACACTTTAAGCAGTGGTATGCAACTTTTTTATTTTTTTCCCTATCTCCTCTTGTGAAATAGGGCAAAACTCTGAAGGGGCAAGAGATAGCAGTAAAGAGGCTTTCAACAAGATCAGGACAAGGGCTTCAAGAATTCAGAAATGAGATTCTATTGATTGCGAAACTGCAGCACAGGAATCTTGTCCGACTTTTAGGTGGTTGTATTGAGCAGGATGAGAATATACTGGTCTATGAGTACATGCCCAACAAAAGTCTAGATTTTTTCCTGTTTGGTTAGTGTTCTTCATAGAATGATTTCCCCATCTGTTCTATTTGATACGTTGTATTCTGGTATTCCTTATGATTGACAACTACTTGCAGATCCCAAGAAACAAGTGTCACTAGAATGGGAGACTCGTATTTGCATCATTGAAGGGATTGCTCAAGGGCTCTTATATCTGCATCAGTATTCCAGATTGCGTATAATCCACAGAGATCTCAAAGCTAGTAACATTCTTTTAGACGGTGAAATGAACCCCAAAATATCAGATTTTGGCATGGCAAGGATATTTGGTGGCAATAATTCAGAAGCAAACACTAAAAGAATTGTTGGAACTTAGTAAGTAATAAAGAAAACCTTCATTACTGCACCAGTTACCAACTATTTTAATGTATTTATATAATAGAATGGAAAGCTAGACTTCTTGATTTACTCACAAATTTCCTGTTTATGGCTAATTTAGCGGATACATGGCCCCTGAGTATGCACTGGACGGCATTTTCTCCATCAAATCCGATGTGTTTAGCTTTGGTGTTTTGGTGCTTGAGATAGTGAGTGGCAAGAAGAACACTGGCTTTTATAACAGCAACGCCCTTAATCTTATCGGACATGTAAGAAAGAAATTTAAAAAACAAATGTTTCTCTTTTCTTTGTGAATCCTCGCAATCCTAGCTGAAAATCAAAATTGAAACATGCTTATGGAAACTGTTATTGATCAATACAGGCTTGGGACTTGTGGATTCTAAATCGCGCACTGGAATTACTGGATCCATCACTAGGTTCTCCTCCTGCTGTTGCTGTACTAAGATGCATCAACATAGGACTTCTTTGCGTGCAAGAAAATCCAAATGATCGGCCTACCATGTCCAATGTTGTCTCAATGCTTTGCAATGAAGTTGTAGCTCTTTCCCCACCAAAACAGCCTGCTTTTGCAGCAAGGAGAAATGTGATCAAGGCCAACTCAACCTCAAGCAATGCTGAAAGTGTCTCAGTTAATGGACTAACTTTTTCCTCATTAGAACCAAGATGATTAGTTGCCATTCCTTCCATTTGTACAATCTGAAGCATGATTCAAGAGCAATGTCATTCTTTGTAACAAATGGCTGCTTGAAAGGGAAATCAGACAAATATTCTGTTTGGGAAAACATGTTTGAGAGTAATTACTGAACCCAAATCAGAAATTGGTTGTTTTTTCTTAATTCTCTGAGGAAGCCGGGGGAGTAATTCCCAGCTTCATGTTCAATGGATTTGGATTGGAGCAAAAGGCGTGATCCATCAAGGGTCTCGGCGTTACACTAGCTTGTATACTACATTACATATGTTGCATTGAGCGCCTTTAACCTTAGGCTCTTGAAGGCGTGGTCCTTTGTACGCTTACCAACCCATTGGAATCCTGAAGGCGCTCTTCTAGATGCTTGACTTCATGTCTGCAGACAACCAATCCTACGTGTTAATTCCCCGCCCTTGTGACGGGGAGGGACATTTGGGAACCATTCCTTAAACAACTATGGAATTCAAAAGGATCTCCATCCCCTCTAAAATTGATGCATCATAGGCAAAAAAATGTCAACTTTTACAACTTTCTTTTTTAATTTTTCCTTTTCTAGAAAATGATTTAGATAAAAAAAAAAGTCGAAATGAGTAGACGTGAAGATAAAAATAATTAATCTTATATACTATTGCATTAGATGCATGTCACATAATTTCAATGTAAATTTGAATTTTATTTTTTATATATACAATATGCATGTAAGGGTGCTAATGTATACAATATTAGTATATAAATCAAATAAAATCATAAAAATTCACACCCGAAAGAGACTATGATGAATGGTATGAATGACGCATGTTCAGAAGTAACATTGATTCACTAAATAAAAAGATTCTATTATTAGCAAATAAAACTAGAATCTAATTACGAAATGCATAGTATAGAATCATTCTATTTATAAAAAAAATCAACAGCAGTACCGTATTTCTAATTCCCCCCCCTTTTCGCTTCTTAAATCCTACCCTTCATCTACTTAAAAAAAAATTAGAAAAAAAAAACACATTTATTTCTCTCCCTCTTCCATTTTTTTTAACTTTTCTTTTTTTCATTTATCTTCCAATTTTTCGATTAAAGTATTTTGTTGGAATTTTGAAGTGGGTCCAACACTATCCATCACAGATGAAGCTAAAGGCCGCCTCAAGCTCCGCCCCGGTTCCTCTCCTAATTTATCCCAGATTATTTTATCAATTTCAAAACTTCTCCCCAAGTCCCAACTTCCAACAGCTACTGGCTCCTGGCGCTTCTCCAACTTCTTCGGTCCCCACTCTTCAGCGGTAAATTTCAATTTATGCAAATATTTTCCATTCTTTGTTCAATTTTGTTTTCTCAGTTCCATTAATGCTGTAAATTTCCTGCATTTTATGCTTCTTTAATTCAAGTTGAGCTAAAAGCAAATACTTGAACACTATTTGATTGAATTTGGAGATTCTGCAATGTCAAAATTTTTTCCTTAATCTACAAAATGTGATGCAAACCCACATCTTTAAATAAGGTGAAAAGAAGGAGAAAGTGAAAAAGAAAAGATTTTGATTGTGGGTTCAGTGAAAAAGCAGTTAAAATCCCAATTCAAAAATTTTTCTCCTCTTTTTGCATTGGGTTGTTGTTTAAGGTAATGTGATATTGCACTTATTTCTGAGAGTTTTCTGTTTTTTCTTGAAGAAAAAAAAGAATCTTTTTTACAGTATTTTTTCTTGGTGGTTCTTGATAAAGTTGTGATTGCAGGCGGAAATGATCATCAAGGGGTTGTTTAGAAGATATCAGCGGTGGAATCCAGTGCATCCAACATTAGGAGCCTTTTGGGGCATGGGATTAGGTATTGGTTGTGGTGTTGGATGGGGACCTGGTTTTGGTCCTGAGGTGATCGGTTATGTTGGTGCTGGTTGTGGTGCTGGATTTTGTGTTGGGATCACTCTTGCCGGTATCGGCATTGGTCTTCCGGCTAATTATGTCTACACACTTCCTTACAACGGTACCTTAATCGATTTTTTTGATGAAAGTCATTTATATGTATCACTGGTGCAGTGCACTACTGTCCCTTGTGGGAATGCATTAGGTTTATGTTCTGCTAAAGTCTTTGCGGATATGCTTGGAACAATTGATTGATGCTTTTTGGATAGTTAGAAGCTGTTTAACGTGTTTTCTTTTGCAACTCAGCGCTGTATTTAGCTTAATTTACGGTGGAAAAACAAATTCTGTAAAGCTGCTAGAAAGTTGTTTCCCAAATCATCTTTCGTGCTCTTGAATACTATGAAAATTGAAAGAGCGTCTTCAATTTTATGAATGGCAGTTACAACAGTATGTTTGGAAAGAGCTGAAGCAGATGAAAATAGATCCTCGATACTATGAGTATGAGAGAGCACTTGTAACCCTATAATGGTTCCTGATGCTTCTCCATGGTAAATTGTATCAGCACTCTATATATATTTTATGTATTTGTATTACTATTTAAATTGATTGGTATAATACAACTGGACATTTCTAAGCTGATACTCTATGGTTAGATGTCATTCTTCTCTGTTGGGTTGTGAGAAAATGATGCTTAATTGTTGTTTATGATAACGGACTTCAGACTTGTTGAATGCCATAGTTACCATCTGATTATTTGTTTCTGTAGCTTTTGTGGCCGCTAGAACTGGTGCTTTGGGGATTGCTGAATCAAATAGTGTACGTAGCATGAAAAATGTTGCAGGGGATGGTTGGTCTAACTTAAGAGGAACTATCCCTGGATTGCAACAGAAAGGAAGTCAAATGTTGCCAGGGTTTGGAATCAGAAATCCTTTAGAGAACATGTTGGACATTTCTAATGTGAAAAACGCAATTTTTTCCAGCTCAACACCTATGATGAACGAGCTACAAAGAATCAGGAGTCACTTCTTTCCTCCGCACAAAGGTGTGTTGTTCTTGTCAACTTGAGTTTTTGTATAACCTGTGATGACTGTGTATGTTACAGTTATATTCACTAACTAGAAAATCAACTTTTCACTTGAACCTTAGTAAATTGGTTTTATAACATGCACTTCTATTTTGACTAAAGGGATCATTATCTGTTGCTTCTGGTTTTAATTAAATTTCTACAATCCTCTTTCTTTTCATTTTTATTCAAGATTTTCTACGATTATACATGTTGTATCTCTTCCCCCTGTCCCCTTTTTTGGCATGCCATATAAGCTTAAGAATGAATGATATGCTGAATAACTCTAGTCGAGCAACTTTTGCTAGTAATGTGATGACTATTAAACCACCGACTTCTATAATTTTGAAACACTACTAAAACCCACGAACTTTTTTTTTCCTAAAATTTCCAATAAAAAGGCAATACTTGAGTAAATGACCCTCCCTTCCATAACGTGTTTATACCATGAGACAAAAGAAGATCATGGTTCACTGGGACGTGAGTAGACTTCTTTGGTTCCGAATGATCCTTCCTCCCACTGATATACTTGAAAGTCTCTGTAGCCTGACTGGATGAGTAGGCAGCGGGGACAATTAGACATAAACCTTCAGAAAATTTTATATATGTTACCATATTAAGATACTCCAATGGGGTCAGTGGGGCAATCGCCCCAACTGTAGCTCCACCCTGCACTCACCAGACACGAGACAAAGGCACTCAAGCTATAGGTATTCGAAGGCCATTCTATTTTCCAGCATGTGGTAAACTACTAAAATGCTAATTCTGGACATGCTCCAGCAGTGTCATGCAAATACTCTTACATGGCAAACTACTCATTCACTACAGCTATTCAGATGTTTATTTTCTGTTAACAGATTCAGAATATTGAAAATCAATCCTAAACTTGCAGGTTCAAAAGAATGACAGAGACCCCAAAGAGTGTGGTATGTTTTGTATCATTGTCATTGCAGATTAGACGTTTTCATCCAAGCACACTTATTGGCAGTTTTCATTTTTGATCTTTCATAACACTTTCAGTACTTATTTCACGACAAGTCTAAAAGTGCACTTGTGAACTTATGACACAGAGACATTAGGGCTCAATTTCTTGTCCCATGAGTCTCTAATTTACAAGAAGGGCTCAATGCAGGATCGATGAAATTTATCTATTATTTATTAGTACATTCTTCACAGTTACGGTTCTATCACAAAACATCATACTAGTTGTATAATTTGAGTGACTATTGTCTCCTGAATATCAAAAAGAACTCTATCAGTCTGCTGCACTAGTTATCTACTACTGCTTGTTAGGTTCATGAAAAAGACAGGAATTTTTTAAATAAGTAGAGGGTATTGTTGGGAGGCAACTATATAAACGAAACACCTTGGTACATCAGGAGAAAAATAAAAAAAAATTGGGATATGCAACTTTCCTTCTAGTCGCATGATGAATAGTTCATGCTTGTTTTTTAAGTGACTATTTACTTGTAATGTTTATCTTTTTTTCGTTTTTTCCTCTCTCTCCCCGGCTTCTTCCATCTCCATCCATATCCCCCTTCTTTTCTTGGTACCGTAGCCTTGTGTACTCCACCCTTATGTTGGAAGACCATTGGTTTGGTAATCTTCAGTATCTTTGAAGAAGACAAAGAAGTGAAAAAATGCAAGTACTGAATGCTAGTAGCTGGGAAAGAATTTCACTGAAACTAGAAAAAATAAAATGAACGGTACATCAAGAAACACTGTACTAATCAAATTTAGCAGTTGCATGTTATGATTTGCTGCTCAAGACTGGACCTGACATTTCAAGATCAGTGCCAACACGTTTGGCTTTTTGCTAATAATTTTGGCAAATAACCAGCAAAACAGAAACTGAAGGAATGAAACACATTCTGGGAAAAAACTGCCATAAAATGCTTTTATTCTGGATCCGAAACTTTGCATGTATTTCATTTTACAACAAACCTACTTTCCTTTTCAGAGAATGTCGGTAGCCAACCAAAGGGATGACATGAAGTCAACGCAAGACAAAGGTGTTGAACCTTAAACCAAGTAAATAGTACACAAAAAACATCATCATCATCATCAGTTGACTGGAGTTATTCCGAGAGACAGCTTCCTCAAGCATCTGCGAGCAACACAAATAAAGGGAGTTCTAAGAATTTGTATGATCAGAACGATACAAGACTTTAGTAAGGAATCATAGACGTGGCAGGTCATGTTTTGTCCAAGAAGAGAATTCCTCACCATCTGGGGAACGAGAATTCTTTGAAGAAAATTCAGCGTGAGCCATTGGAATGGATATAGATAGTTGGGTTGTAGAAAATGAATTCTTGTTTGATCCAGCATCATCGAGATTGGACCACGATTCTTTAGTCGTAGGCCACTCATCGAAGAAAGGACGCATAGAATGCGGCTCCTGCTTTCCTGGCCCAGGGGAACCAATCTCACTGCCAAAGAAGCAATGTTGCTGCCGCTGTTTCGACAGTCTAGCATCCATCATGGGATCAAAAGCATGAGCAATATGCAGATCGGAGGAGTGACCCAGTGTATGTGCATCACTTTTAGATTTCAGCATGGGGCTCGATGGAACTTGGGATGGAAGTAGACGCCAAGTATTACCTACATCAGATCCTACTCCAAGACTTCCCACACTTCCGGAAGCTTCTGGAGAGAAATTATGCTGATCTGCATCAGGAGTCAGTCCATGGATATACCTGCAACGGAACATCTCTCTAGTCATTCATCCTACTTCAGACAAAAGTTTGCTCAACTCAATTCAGTTGCAAGAGACAGGACCAACAAAAAGAATTAAACAGTTTTAAGTCAATTCCGCATAAAGACCCGAGATAAATTTACCAAAAGTACCCATCCATCCTTCCAAAGCATTCAAGGGAACTGTCCCCAAATCAATTCCTCTCAAATCTATCACTAGTAAACCTTTCTAGCATAGGCGTGCTATTGGGAGTATTTATTATCATATTCAAGTGCCTCCCTTGCTGTACTTCTAACTGATTCCTGCGTTCCTTGTTGTACTCCTAACTGATACAAGGAACAAAAACATCTCTGTAAAAGTAGCACTTTGATCAAGCAACCTAATGAGACATCAATCCCACCGAATTATTTTTTCCACCAAATGTTGTTGCATGGACTATAAAGTTCAAGCGCATGATGTACAGCCAAAATCGGGAGCTTCACTTTTTACCAAAATCGTCTATATATCGAATTTGAACCATGAAAAAATTATAATAATAAAAAAATAATATAAAAAAAAATTAAAACGTAGCCCTAGCAAAGGAAAAATGTAATCCACTCAAGTCATTCAAGGATCAGTGCACCTAGCAGGCTTTTTTAATCAAGTTTACCAATCACAAGCATAACTAAAAGATGCATGCAAATGTCTAAATGAGATGTTGCCCAACAATACAAAACTGTCTCCTTTGTTCTTTCAGTTAAATACCAGAAAACATTATGTTCCGCCAAAAGAGTAGCAAAATTTCTTTTGGTGATGGAGCCAAATGCATTGAATGCATCAATATAAGCCACTCTTCTCCTTTCCATTTCCTTATTCTTCTCCTTTCCTGCATTTTAAGTTATACATATCTTACAATAATTAGACCAAACTAACTAAAAACAACACTTAAAATTTTTTCCTGTTAAGACGATAAGTTGATATCCAATTACAGATTTTGATATACTTGGATCTTGCAGCTCAGTCATACGATGAAATGCGGTACTCTGCTGAAGTTTAGGATCTTGCAGCTTAGTGACAGGATGAAATGTAATACTGTGGTGAAGTTATGCAGTTAGGTTAAGGATATGTATCTTGAAATAAAATTTATCATCTTTCTCAGCCCATCTCAAAGGCTAGCTTCAATAGTTCTAAGAGAAAACTATCTAAGCAACATGTGAGATGGGACAACAAAACAATCCAGAGCAATTAAAGAGATTACCAAGTTCAATTATCCTGCATCTCCTCTCCATCTCAACCCAGAAGAATCACCCCATATTGACGTATACATTTGTATATTATTTATATTGACAGCAAAACACAGCACAATAATAAGTTGCATTTCAGCAAACAAAGATCCTCATAGGTTCAGAAAGCAATGATTACTGCCATTTCCAGAGATTAACATACCAAAAGAATGGAGTAACCTATATAATAAAGACTATCATGAGTACAAAGCAATGCATCACCAAGTTACCTATATTCTTTATTATCACCCCCATATGACACAGGCTCAAGCTGAAACTTTGTTACATTGCTTCCGGAATACAGACCCTCCGAGTTAGCAACAGAATACAAGGGCATATTGTGGAAGCTTCCAGTTCCACTATTTTGGAAGATTCCACTGCTGCTGCTGCTGCCAGCAGCCATGTGTGGCATCGCAGTTGACAAGGACTGCGAAGCAGAATGAGATTCCACAGGCTTTCTTGAACGGTTGCGGCCTCGATGCATGTGCCGCTCACAATACTTGGAGTCCGGATAAGCATCTTTAGAACACCTCCATTTCTTCCCATCTGTCCTCCTGCACCTACCTGGCTCTGGGTCAAATTTCTTCCCATAGTAGGAGCAATAGCCCACTGCACATAACAATCTAAGATTAACATTTGAAAGCAAATAGCAGAAAGGAATTGAAATTCTAACCTATAAGCAAGACCACATTAAAGTAGGCCAAGTGCCACCATCAAAAGCAATTCTGGGGAAGAAAGGGCATGCTTAGTTTAACAATTTTGCAGAATACACAAACATACAACCTGAACCCTGCATACCTGAAATCATCCCACTATATTAAAAAGATAAGAAAGAAAACATAAAACGAAGTGTGTGCTACCAAATTGCACCGCAATCAAAAAGATAATCTAGATGTTCATTCCAATAAGCCTAACCCAAAAAATTCTCCACGATGGCAAACAAAATCAAAATAATCCCTGATTATGCACCCTACTCGTTTCAGATTATCCACAAACAAAATTCACGTCCAGTACAAATGAACTCATTCCTGATACCCAAACTCACAAAACTTAAGAAACAGAGGTATGTAAAGATTCGCAAAGATCTCATACCATTCCCTCTCTCATACCATTCCTTCAAGAGAAAGAAGTGATATACAGCACATTGTTCAGGTTATGTCAAAACTTAAGCTTTTCACCCAACTAAAAGTTATAGGATACTTCATTCCACAAAGAAAAAAAAATTCATAAATTCAGTCACTACTACAAGAAAACCTTAAACATATTCAGTAAGTATACGAGAAGGAACAAAACTCCAACACCCAAAAACACATAAAAATAAAAAAGACCCCATTTCATTAATCCGCCTACAAATCAAGTTCAAACCCTTAGCATTAGATGCTGCAGCCACCGCCACCTCATCGCCGGAGCTAACTAGCTAGCTAGCTGCAAATATATACACACACTACCTCATGTACACGCACAAAAATATAGAGAAGTTGATGAACATGCAGTGTAAACATACAACTAGGATGATGGAAGAAGCGAGAAGAAAGGGCTTCAAAGCTGCGGCGGATAGGGACAACAAGCTCTGGAGGAACAGGTAAGCCAGCATTTAAATACTTGTATATCATAGCTTGATGCTCCAGCTCCTGCCACTGCACCGCCGTGAACGGTGGCCGATAATAACACCCTCCACCCGCACCAACCCCCACCCCCTCCCCCACCCCTCCCCCTCCTGCAGAAGCCACCGTCACCACCGACGTCGATGACGTCCCACTCATCCCCCCACCTCCCCCTACCCCCAAAAAACAAAAAAAAGGCGAAAAAATGAAGACCCTTTTCTTCTTTTTGCTTTATTTAACTTCCCAAGTAAGAAAAAAAGCTACCTGCAATAAGAAAGATTAAAAAAAATAGTGAATAATTTACATATAAAGAGAGAGAAGGAGAAAGCAGCAGTGTGTGTCGATGAAGGTGTGGAAGTGTGTGTTGTGTGTGGCTGGGGGGTTACCTAGAAGGGGGACAGATCTAGGGTTTGGGCAAACATGGTGGGTACAGTAGATAGAGATTGAGAGAGAGGGGAAAACTGAAAAGCTGAGGGAAAACCCCAAAAAGTAAAGGAGAGGATTTTGCAAGACAGCAAGTGTCTCTCTCTCTCTCTCTCTCACAGCAGCAGAGCAGTGTGTTTGAGTGTTTGCAGTGTGTGCAGTATGTGTAGTGTGGGAAATGTGTGTGTGCGAGTACTGAGTAGGAGTGAGGGGAAAGGATTGTTGCTGGCTTTTGTTGTTTGTTAAGTACAATTTGAGCTGACATATTTGTTTAAGTTCTGTGGCAAGATTTCTCTTTTCTGTTGTAGTAACAGTGGTTTATTCTTTGTCTTTTGGCTTAATGATAAGTTTTGATTGTGTTTAGAGTCTCTACAGTTGTCTTTTTAACTCATAAGGAAGATGATAGTGTTCAAAAGAAACTCTCACTCTCACTGGTTTTTTCTTCTGTTTTTTTTTTCTCTTTTAAGATATAACTTCATAATGAGGGGTTGAGTTTATTAAAAATGTTTAGAGGCACCTATTTCTTCCCCTTTAGTCTTAAAGCAATGAATAAAATTGTGGAGATTTTTTATTGTTAAAATTCAGACAAGAATTCACTTGTTTGAAAAACTAGTACAAGTACATCGAATAACAAGGTCAAAATAGTCCATGTATCACAAACATAAATGCTAATTGACAAAGTAACCTAGAAAATTAAAAATAATTTGGTGATTCATTACTAGTTATTAAAAAATGAGGAAGCTTTTGCTTGTAATTCAACAGCAAAAGCATACGTACGACAGAGTTGAATAATAACTTAAAAAGCAAAAAAAAAAAAAAAAAGGACATATATATAGGAGGAGGAAAAGGGTAAGGTGTTGTCCATATGATCTTTTTCTCCTCCTTTTTTTTGTCAAATTGCTGAGTTTTTGAAAAATGAACAAAATTATATAGTAGAATAAAAGAACAATTTTTGGAAGGAAGAAATAGGGAAAAGAAAAGGAATGCAAAGAGATTTAGGATGTTAATGAAAAAGGTTTAGGTATGGTAAGGATGTTGAGATCAGAGGGAGCAGTGGGTGATGTAAGAAAGTGGTCAGAGGTGGGGGCAAAGGGGGTTGGCTTTGAGTGGTCAGAGGAGGCAGTACATTATGTCTTGTTGTGACCAAAGGCAAATGATGTTAGATACCTCATGTGACTGTATTATGGCAGCAGTGCAATGGCAAACTTTGGCATGAAGTTTATCCCTACAAATCTCCTTTTTCTTTTTAGCTATATATACCTCTGTCTTTTGCATGGTAAATTTTGAAGTGATACTTCTGTTTTTCTTTGATAAGGTAAAAGGGTGAAAAGGACAGATGATGCAGCAAAATTCCATCTACCCATCAGCTCATGAGTCATGACAATGAAAGTTCTCAATTCTCACATGTTGTCGAATTATTTTATCAGAAGAATGGCGGGGAAAATTCCATTCAGGAAAGATAAATCAAGATTCTTTAATGAACAAATGATGAGGGTCCTTTTTTTTTTTTTTTCTCTTTTATGAAAGTTAATGAAAGGTATTAGAATTTATTACTACTTTAGATCGAACATGAAAAAGACAACCAAATTAAAGGAATATAAAAGAGGAATTGTGACAGTAGGAGAAAATTGAGCTTAGATGCTAGACAGGCCCAAAACTCTTGCTTTTGCACTCATGCCTGCCTGCAATTTGAGTGGGATGGGCTTACTTGGTTGCTATTAATGTGCAATTTGGGCTAAGATCTAAGATGACGGTGTGACTCGTGCAGATTTTATACACTTTACGCTTTACTGATTTGTTTTTAAATACTATAAACCTTATAGGTAAGAGAGAGAGAGAGGATTTGAAAATCGAATCACTAACCGTGTAGGTGAAAGAAAAAAGAAAGGACTTGAGAATCGAATCACTATGAAAAAAAAAGAAAATGACTTGAGAATCGAATCACTGTGATAACCTCACAATCAACTGACTAATATACCTACCAACGAAGTTAGATTTTGGGAACTGTTGTTGGTACACTTTTATCCTAGTTGGAAAGTTGATGGTATTTTCTTTACAGACTGTAAAGATAAGGCAGGGTAATAGTAGGATAGAACCTTGCATAGAAATGGTAAGGTTTGAGAATGTACAATTTAGACAAGATGGAAGAAGGTAACCAGTGTTGAGTGAAGCAAGAAAGGAACATGACAGATGGTATTTTGATGTTTAGCCAGCAAGGTATGACTCACTTCAAAAAGAAAGTATAAATGGAAAATCCTCCCATTCTCTCAAAAAAACCCCATTTGGAGAGGATCCTAGTCACGATGTCATGAATTTTCCTAATGGACCATGTAATAAACCATCAACTACTCATCTTTATACAACAATTCAGTTGTTATACATCTTCCTCAAACTGATTCAGGGAGAGTATCAAAGCAAGAACCATTCATTACCACATCCTTCATGAAAATGATTTCTAGATCAGAAAATGGAGTGTAAACTCACATGAGAAATGTGCAGGCAGCTGAGGTTTTGGATGTACAGGACAGACAATTGCAGAGATAAAATCTACTGCCCAACAGCCCCAATGACTTCTTCTAATTGCCCCTCTTCTAACAAATTTTAGGACAGAACTATTACACAACCATCCATTTTCTAGGGAAATTCATGAGACATTTGTGTATATTAATTAAGATAAAAGGACATCTAGTAGCTCTAAATCCCTCTTCACAATCCGAAAGAAAGAATTTGCATGGAAATAATCCGGACAGAAATTAAAATGATACAGCAGATACCCAATTCTCATTATATATTAAGACAACACTATTTCACATTCTCAACATAGAAGTATCACTGTTTCCATAAGCAAAGTCAGTTTAACAGACAAAATGTAAAAAATGTTCTGTACGGGACACTTCTCATTATGTATTAAGACAACACTATTTCACATTCTCAACATAGAAGTATCACTGTTTCCATAAGCAAAGTCAGTTTAACAGACAAAATGTAAAAAATGTTCAGTAAGGGACAATAATGGACTCTATAAGCTCATGAAGAGGAGCCAGCTCCTTCTTGTCAATCAGCTGAAATTCCTGCATACCAGAGAAGACCTCATCAACAAAACCTTCTATTATAAATGTGCGACAATAGGATTAAGTGAATTGATGCAGGGAAAAACAAAACTTGGCTATTTGACAATCACTTAAATTAGAACAAACAATAAGATTCAGCCAAAAATGTAGAAAATGGATATCTCAGAAAAAGTACGGATGCAATGGCATAGCTAGGTAACTACAACGTTTCAAGAATCTAAAACAATAATCAAGGAAATCCTGTTTCCACCATCTTTATCCCATAATAGGACTCTGTACGTTACTCCGAATCAAATGCCAATACGCTGCCTAAGCATTTATATCCAACTTCACCACTTGTTTGAAGCAAGAACTATACATATTGTACGCCCCAAGAGCTTGGAGACTTTTTTTCAGTAAGTTGCAACGAATTAAGCAGTTAAAAAGAAAAAGGACACAGAAGGAAGAAAATATCATCAGTAAAATAAATTTGATTATATAAAAAGTGACAATTAAAACAACCATCTGAACATAGTTTCTTAAGGATAGAGTCATAGACTGTCTCCAAGATTAACTTCAATCATAGATAGTCTCCCAGAGTAAACTCTTTGACGGCCAAAGGAAGTTCCATCTTCGTGCCCAGTTCAATTATTTCATCACAATAACTTAACCAGAGCTGACAGTTGTCTCATAACAGATATATAGATGCACGGATAGAGGCTTCATTATCAAAGTTCACTATATAGTTTGGGCAATGCATATGAAATCAAGGAGTGACAGCAAAATTTGAAACAATTTCATTAATCCGGATAGCAAAAGTAAAAATAAGATAGTGAAAAGCAAATAAACTCAAAGCCAAAGGAAAAAAGAAAGCAAGATGGCTAAAAAGGTACAAAATCGCGCAATGATGGACTAATGACACAATTTCTTAGGAGCTTTAAGAGAGGCACATTTTCCTCAATATCCATGGATTTGACTAAGATTCCAAGAGCAATATGTACTTACATGAGTAAAAAGAATGAAATGTTTGAAGCAAGTATTTAGATGCGCCTCCTCCTTAAGACTCACAATCTTCTGAAAATGAGAGTGATAAATATGTGCATATACACGGAACAGGCGTTTGAATATTGTCTTCACCACATCCTTGAAGTTGGCAGGAAATGGTGCACCTATAACATTAAAAAATAAAAAGTAATAAACCGAGGTCAGACAGATAATTATTGCACCTGACAAATAAAGAGTGGATACCTTCCCTATCTCAATTTTGAATTAGCATGAAGCTTTAAAACTAATGAGAAGTTACTACCAAGCTTTTGAGGAAATAGGGACTCATCATCCAACTGAGATTCAATCCAGTCCATGAGGTACTCAACATACTTTGGCGCTGAAACTTCAATAGGTTTCTTGATCTGTACACCATCAGCCCATCTATACTCATACCTGAAGGATTTTATCTGCTGGTCAGAAAGATAGTCATATGTCTAAAACATAGTACTCCTAAGAATTGGAAGAAATTCTGTTGCCACTAATGCAAAGAAGATCTATATACAGATAATGTCTTATTTACTTGTTTTCTAATCAACATCTCCTGAAAGAAGAATAGCAACTTTGCAATGTTTGTACATGATTGAAAGTACTTTTCAAGATAATGGAACTGTTAACCAAAAGATCTATTGTAAAAGTTATTTTTTCAACCATTAGCATCTTTGTTCCATACATAAAAAAATTGGAGATGTACTACCATCATACAACAATTACTAAACACATCAGAAACATCTGGAAATGTATCTGAACCTCCTTCAAGAGATTTATCGCAAGAAGTTCAGTAATTGACAAATCTTGCATCTTACATTATTAAAATGCTGCCAAGCTCTTAGTTCATTCAGCAAAGTGATAAGCGGATAAAGGATCTGCCAACGAGGTCAGACACTTGAACAAATGTCAGACAATATATGCTTGAAGAATCAAACCAGGATGACTCAGTTACACAACAAAATCTAGACAAAATACTAACTCAACGAGAAACCCCACTCCAAAGGTATGAAACTGAATCTCTTTTGTTCATACAATACATGAGACTTTTTGTGTCACAGTTGGTTAGAATTTCCAAAAGTGCATCACGATAATGGCATGCAAAGCCACCAATAAAATACAAACAAGTGAAGATGGACCACTGAGGCACCTCATACCAGAAAATCCGTCCATAAGTCTATGCTGATATGTACAGACACTCCATCAGAATGTAAACTTTAACCATGTTATATGTACTTCTCAATTCCCCCCATCATGAGAATTGAACTTGTGTACCAAGGTTATGAGAAATAGAGCATCTCCCAAGTCTTTTATTCAAATAACTAGGCAGGGCGGCTCTTAGAAGCTTAGATGATGGAATAAAAACAGTGTGAAAGCAGGCCAGCCACTTTATCTATCAGATAGATCTATTTTGTCTTGTAAAAGAAAACTAGGAACTCTGAAAAGATCTAAAAACCTGTTTCAACGATAACACGTGAAATAGACCTAATCCAAGAATTAGACCGCTTCAAGCAGATTATCAACACCCATCTCACAAAGTTTAATAGACCGCTTCAAGCAGATTATCTCCACCCATCTCACAAAGTTTTCCAAGTTGAGTAGAGTATATTGTTCTCTGATGAGTAATGTAAAGTTCCAAAAGCTATAAATATCAAAATCTATATCAACCCTGAACACATGACCCCCAGGTAGGAACTTTGTACCACAGTGATAAGGCGTAAGAAGGAAAAGGTCAGGAAATTCATTATAAGTTCGGCCAAGAGTCATCAGGTTGAAAATGAAAAGACATACTGATTAATTGATAAAGTCAAACTAGGCCAGATACTTTTAATGCATATATCTGCACAATGCAGTCTATAATAAATATTTCTGTAATTTGAAAGAGCCATAGTTTTTTTGGCACAGAGCACATGGCATCATACCTTGTAGACAATTATTTAGAGAAGCAACATCAACACAATTTGATAAGAAGAACGTACTTAGGGCCAGCGGTCATTGTTTGGCAATTCTCTGGCGTACAGAATTCTGTAAGAGTGCCATAAAGCAGATTCACCTGGTTGAAGAAATCTACAGCTGGAGATTAAGAAACCAAGTAACACCCACTCAGTTTCATTCCTAAAAAGAAAGTGATTGCAGGATAAATGTTATGCAAGAAACTTTCCACCAATGAAGTGGCAAAATGGAAAGTTTCAAAGAGTAGATTGATTAATAAATAGTAAACTGTTTCTGCAATATATACGGGAGAACACATCTTTTCACATTGTTTTGATGTGTAACTCATTCACATACTCGAAATCTTTAGCTTTATTTATAATTTTTATGTATATTGCAATAAGATCGTGCACTTGCACCAAATAAACAGTGATGGAAGAAACATTCCAAGTGAAAGTACTGAAGCCTATACGAAAGTAACAGAAATTTGTAGAGTGAGTTAATATTGTCTGGCTTCTTAAAGAAAAAGGTGAAATGAAGGAAGGCAAGGTATCTTGATGGCATTCAATGAAAAACAGCAACAACTGAAAAGTTAATTCTGCTTCTCAGCCAACTTCTTTCTCTAGAATTTGTCATGTGATGCAGACAATTTTGACAATTATGTAAATGTGACATCTTCGCTAAATAATAGCAAGAACATGTAGTGAAAGGGGAAAAAATATAAGAAAGTAAGAGAGTACTGTTAACAGCGAGCCATTCGTTAATATCTTCTCCTGGTGGCAACCTTACAGCTTCTCTCAGGTTTCCACTACCTAAAGTAGCATCAATGTGCTTTCTCAGCTGTGCCCCCTGCAACAGAAAATATAAGAAAAGAAGATGCATGAGAACTCATTTTGTGTATTGGCATGCAGCATAATTGAAATCACTATCAGACACCGAAAGTTGTCAATGATAACTTTGCTGTTCTGAACTTTATGTTCGTCACACAATTAAACCCTATATTTATGATCAAATTCAATACATCTATTGCATTTTAATACTTGCAACTCATCAAATTTACTTTGCATTACCCCACTGGAGTTACTGAGAAGCTATAAAAACTTAAGCATACAGGCATCATTTCATCATCTGCCATGACCATTTAAAAGTCCTCACAAGAATGGCAGGCTGAAACGAAAAGGTGGACAAAAGATTGATAAAAGTAGAAGGCAAAGCAAAGTCCACTAAAAAAGGGAAGAAAAAAAATACAAAGGATGCATGCCTGATCAAACTAACGATATTAAACAAGTGAGATAAGCTATATCCTGGACAAATGAAGTAATAACGGACAGGACCACTAGCACAATAACAAAGATCAAATAAGAAATATAGTGACAATACAAGAAAGAAAAGCACCTTACTTCCCGAGGGTGCACTTTTTTTGGGGCGGAACGTCCTCTGGTTCCTGCTCATCAAAATTAAGTTAGGCATCATGAAATTTATGCATCCAATGAGCAACCAGACATGTTAAATGGAGAAATATTAAGAATATGTTCAACTCTAAGGCCAATTATAGGTTTCAGAATCAAAGTGCCGCTGCCCTTCAATTCCAGCCTTGATATACAAGCAATCCTCTAGATTTTAAGCACACTTTATCAGGAAATGAAGAAGAACATAGTTTCAAGCCCAATTCTTTCAAAATTGTCAAACAGTTATTCTAAGGTTTTAAATCTTTACATCTAAAATGATACGATGAAATTTTATAAATTCCAAAATCCTCTCCTCTCACATCCTTTAGTGCTCAACATTCTCCTTTTTAACACATTAATCAAGTGAGCACCTTGTCAAAATTCATGAAATGGGCATCAAAGGGCTAAACCATCAACCCTGTCCACAATTACAAACACTTAAATTACCTTTTCCTTTGCATAGAATAGTTGCTGTCCAGAAAGTAATTTTATGACCTCTTGAAATTAATAATGATTGCTTACATCTTCCTTTAACTTATGAAACTACGCTAACCTCCCCTGTCAACATTTACAACATAAATGATACTTCCAAAATTGACCCTTTATAACAGCTATTCCTATCTACATAAACCACAACAGCAAAACAGACTGAACATGTCCGAGCTTCTGGAACCAATAATCATGTTCTCCGTATTTTCTCCTTCTAGAAGCACAAACCACCATGTTACAATAGTTAAGGAAATTGCTAGATAGGCTAAATTGGAATAGCCTTTAAAACTGTATGTGACATCAACAGGCATATCCCCAAAAGCGCCAACGTTTTAGATATTGTAAATGAAAAACGACAAATCTTCACTTTCCATACTAAAGAAATATTATTTTTAGGTTAAAATCTTTGACACAATTTATATAAATCTACACAAAGATACATTTTCTTCATTTATTGTTGGAGTCCAAATAAAGATTGAATAGCTCTCTTAAAATCCCTTGTTCTCCACTAAAAACCACTGCCCTTATTCTCACGTAAAGCAAAACATTTTTATACTTTAATATCTAATGCCTATGCCAAATCTGGCATATGATTAGCAGATTGAAAGTTTCCTTAGAGGTAAAAGCTTCTTATTAGAAAAGAAACAAATTTCTCCATCTAGAAGCTTGTAAACTTTCAATTGGACTAAAAATCACTACTAAAACTATTTGATTTTCTGTCAAATTGTTGATAAGAAATGGCTGTGTTCAACAACCTTTTAAGACCTGCATATGTAAGTGGGCCATATAGGAATCAGGGTGGAATAACCTGAATGCAAATGTGCTCAATTTGCCATATTTGGAGCCCTTTGTAAAGAGAGCACGTTCGCATCCATGTTGTTCCAACTTGACTTTTATATAGCCCACTTACATGAATGCCAATGGTTGTTTCATCATGTTGTAAAGAGAGCAGCTATACGACACAAATTCGACCTACTTCCAAAACTTAAATATCATGTACCAATCTGCTTTAGTGAAAAGACAACATGTCCATCAGCCAACCCCATTTGCACACATGTATGGTCATGAACAGTGTTTTTTGTATAGAACCTGAATGGATGCCAGCACTAGCAACAGATACACTTAAAACAAGCTACTTACATATATCAAGCACCAACAACCTAGTACCAACAGTGACAAATAATCAACTTCAACCCAGTATCCTCTTTTTTGGAATATTGGAAATGAGTAACGACAAATCTTCACTTTTAATACTAAAGAAAAATTATTTTTAGTTTAGGATCCTTGACACAATTTATGTAAAACTACATAAAGATACATTTTCTTCATTTATTGTTGAAGTCCAAATAAAGATTAAATGGCACTCTTAAAATCCCTTGTTCTTCACTAAAACCACTACTCTTCACTCTCTTAAAGCAAAACATTTTTATACTTTAATATCTAATCCCTATACCAAATTTGTGATATGATTAGCAGATTGAAAGTTTCCTTAAGAGGTAAAAGCTTCTTGTTATAATTAGGAAAAAAAAAACAAATTTCTCCATGTACAAGCTTGTAAACTTTCATTTGTACTAAAAATCACAGCTTCTTAAACTATTTGATTTTCTGTCAAATGGTTGATAAGACATGGCTGTGACGAATAAGACCTTCTACATATGTAAGTAAGCCATATAAGAGTCGGAATGGAACAACCTGAAATCAAATGTACCCAATTTGCCCTATTTGGAACAGAGCGCATTTGAATTCATGCGGTTCCATCCTGACTCCTATATAACCCACTTACATTAATGCCAATGGTTGTTATATCATGTTGTAAATAGAGCAATAGTACAACACAAATTCAACCTACTTCCAAAAATTAAATATTAAGAACCAATTCAATTTAGACAAAAGATAACATGTCCATTAGCCAATCCCATTTGCACACATGTATGATCTGCCAGCACTAGCAACAGATGTACTTAAATCAAGCTGCTTACATATACCAAGCACCAACAACCTAGCACCTACAATGACAAATAATCAACTTCACTCTAGCTCCCTCCATTTCATCGCTCTAGTACCTTCCGTTTTAGGATATTACAAATGAGAAACAATGAATCTTCATTTTGCATAAAAGAAAATTTATTTTTAGGTTAGGATCTTTGACACAATTTATGTAAATCTAGATAAAGATACATTTTCTTCATTTATTGTTAGAGTCCAAATAAAAACTAAATAGCTCTCTCAAAATCCCTTGTTCTTCACTAAAAATCGCTACTCTTCATTCTCTCTTGAAGCAAAACATTTTTATACTTTAATATCTAATGGCTAATGAAAAAAATGATTAGCAAATTGAAAGTTTCCTTAGAGGTAAAAGCTTCTTGTTAAAATTAGGAAAGAAACAAATTTCTCCATCTGGAAGCTTGTAAACTTTCAATTGTACTAGAAATCACAGCTTCTCAAACTATTTGATTTTCTATCAAATTGTTGACAAGACATGGCTGCGTTGGGACAACCTTTAAGAGCTTCTGCATATGTCAGTGGACCATATAGGTATCAGGGTAGCATAACCTAAATACCAATGCGCTTAATTTGCATATTTGGAGCAATTTGTAAAGAGAGCACATTGGCATTCATGTTGTTCCAACCTGACTCCTATATAGCCAACTTACATGAATGCCAATGGTTCTTCCATCATGTTGTAAAGAAAGCAACAGTACGACACAAATTCTATCTACTTCCAAAACTTAAATATTACGAACCTATTTGGTTTAGCGAAAAGATAGCATGTCCATTAGCCAACCCCATTTGCACACATGTATGGTCATGAACGGTGTGTTTTGTATAGAACCTGAATGGATGCCAACACTAGTAATAGATACACTAAAAACAAGCAGCTTACATATATCAAGCACCAACATCCTAGTACCTATAGTGAAAAATAATCAACTTGACTCTATCCTCCATTTTAGGATATTGCAAATGAGAAACGACAAATCTTCACTTTTCATACTAAAGAAAAATTATTTTTAGGTTAGGATCCTTGACAAATTTATGTGAATCTACATAAAGATACATTTTCTTCATTTATTGTTGGAGTCCAAATAAAGATTAAATAACTCTCTTAAAATCCATTGTTCTTCACTAAAAACTGCTGCTCTTCATTCTCTCGTAAAGCAAAACATTTGTATACTTTAATATCTAATGCCATCCCAAATCTGTGATACGATTAGCAAATTGAAAGTTTCCTTGGAGGTAAAAGCTTCTTGTTAAAATCAGGAAAGAAACTAATTTCTCTATCTAGAAGCTTGTAAACTTTCAATTGTACTAAAAATCATAACTTCTTAAACTATTTGATTTTCTATCAAATTGTTGATAAGATATGGCTGTGTTGGAACAACCTTTTAACACCTTCTGCATATGTAAGTGGACCCGTATAGGTATCAGGGTGAAATAATCTGAATACCAATGTGCTTGCCATATGTGGAGTAGTTTGTCAAGAGAGTGCATTGGCATTCATGTTGTTCCAACCTGACTTCTGTATAGCACACTTACAAGAATGCCAATGGTTGTTCCATCATGTTGCAATCCAAAACTTAAACACTATGAACCAAACTAGTTTAGGAAAAAGATAATATGTCTATCAGCCAGCCCCATTTGCACACATGTACGGTCAAGAATGGAGTTTTTTGTATACAACCTGCACTAATGCCAACAATAGCAACAGATGCACTTAAAACATGTTGCTTAGATATATCAAGCACCAACAACCAAGTACCTATAGTGACAAACAATCAACTTCACTCTGGTATCCTCCGCTTTGGGATATTGTAAATGAGAAACAATAAATCTTCACTTTTCATACTAAAGAAAAATTATTTTTGGGTTCGGATCTTTGACACAATTTATGTAAATCTACATAAAGAAATATTTTCTTCATATATTGTTGGAGTCCAAAAAAAGATTAAATAGCTCTCTTAAATCCCTTGTTCTTCACTCAAACTGCTACTTTTCATTCTCTCTTAAAGCAAAACATTTTTATACTTTAATATCTAATGCCTATACCAAATTGTGATATGATTAGCAGATGAAAGTTTCCTTAAGAGGTAAAAGCTTCTTGTTATAATTAGGAAAAAAAAAATTTCTCCATGTAGAAGCTTGTAAACTTTCATTTGTACTAAAAACCACAACTTCTTAAACTATTTGATTTTCTGTCAAATGGCTGATAAGACATGGCTGTGACGAACAACCTTTTAAGACCTTCTGCATATGTAAGTAAGCCATATAAGAGTCGGAATGGAACAGCCTGAAATCAAATGTACTCAATTTGCCATATTTGGAACAGAGCGCATTTGAATTCATGTTGTTCCATCCTGAATCCTATATAACCCACTTACACTAATGCCAATGATTGTTCCAAAAGAGCAATTGTACGACACAAATTCAACCTACTTCCAAAACTTAAATATTATGAACCAATCCGTTTTACGGAAAAGATAACATGCCCCTTAGCCAACCCCAATTGCACACATGTATTTTCATGAACAGTGTTTTTTGTATAGAACCTGAACGGATGCCAGCACTAGCAACAGATGTACTTAAATCAAGTCGCATACGTATACAAAGCACCAACAACCTAGTACCTCCAGTGACAAATAATCAACTTCACTCTAGTACCCTCCATTTCTTCACTCTAGTACCCTTCGTTTTAGGATCTTATAAATGAGAAATATGACATCTTCACTTTTCATACTAAAGAAAAATTATTTTTACGTTAGGATCTTTGACACAATTTATGTAAATCTACATAAAGATACATTTTCTTCATTTATTGTTGGAGTCCAAATAAAGATTAAATAACTCTTTTAAAATCCCTTGTTCTTCACTAAAAACCACTGCTCTTCATTCTCTCTTAAAGCAATACATTTTTATACTTTAATATCTAATGCCTATCCTAAATCTGTGATAGGATCAGCAGATTGAAAGTTTCCTTAGAGGTAAAAGCTTTCAATCAATACACAGACTTGTTAAAATCAGGAAAAAAACAAATTTCTCCATCTAGGAGCTTGTAAACTTTCAATTGTGAGTGAATAGAATTTATTAGCATGTTTAGCTTTTCTATATAAGGATTTCTCACCATCAAATTTTGTGACTGCTTTTGTTTCTCACCATAACGATTTTTTCTTTATCCAACAAAATAAGAAGTGACAATCATATGTTGACAGGAAAGCATGTCTGCCATTGTGCAGTATCTAACAGTTGTCAACTAACAACACTATGACACAAATTCAACCTACTTCCCAAAACTTAAATATTACGAACCAATCTGGTTTAGGGAAAAGATAACATGTCCATTAACCAACCCAATTTGCACAGGTGTATGGTCATGAATGGTGTTTTTCGTATAGAAACTGAATGGATGCCAGCATTAGCAACAGATGCACTCCTTACATACATTAAGCACCGACAACCTAGTACCTACAATGACAAATAATCAACTTCACTCTAGTACCCCTCCATTTCTTGAGAGCAACAAACTCATTGCTGCTTCTTCTAAACCCGACGCTTCAACTTCCAAAGCAGTCACCAGAAGAACCACTAAATTTTCCACTTTCCTTTTTCTTTTTCCCTCAGAGGTTGGGAATGGGGGGTAAGAAGGCAGATGGAGCGACCCCAGCATCCAAGTTCAAGACTTTAAAGTAGTCCTACCATCAACTGAAATTGGTTCCTTGTACAAAATTGATAAGCATACTTCATATCTTCTTTTTTATGCAGAATTGCACTACTTGGGTACACCTGTTTCCATGGTTATTTCAGCATTCCAGTTACAAGGAATCATAGGGACTTATCATCTTCATCACACTACAGTCAAATGCTTCAACATTACTCTATAGCCGATTTTAAGCCACCAGTTTTGGAGTATCAAATTGTAAACTTAATTCTAGTTAAGAAAATTTTTCACTGTAGTCAATCAAAAATTTACATTAAGAATGCTATCAGAAGCACCCCCTATAGGATCTTTTTGAAATCCTGGCACAACCACTACTGCACTTATGCAAATGTACATGCATGTGTTATTTATGCAAAAACATTTTGTGTATTTTCCATAACTTATAGACATGCTTTAGAAATACAGTTCCTCTCAAATAGCATTTTCAACTCATCTTTAACATTCACAGCTGAAACAGCCAAATTTAGATATAATTATTTATGCAAAAGCATTTTATATCGAAATACAGTTCCTCTTAATTAGTTTGTTCGGCTCTTCTTCAACATTCAGAGCTGAAACAGCCAAATTAAGAAACTTTGTCATCATCCTGATATTACAATGCAAAACCACAATCATCAATCAAAATGCATAAAACCCAGATAACATAGCTCAAAACCCATCTCAACAAATTTAACAAATCCCAAATCAATAGATCTGATCATCAAGAATCATATACCAAAAACACACACAAAAGAAAACACATAATGATCAATTTCGAAACAAAAACAATTCGACAGAATTGAAAATAACAAACAAATATTTATACACTTCTTTTTCATGCTTACCTGCCAAGCCCAAAGAGACTCATAGCTGGGAAATAAAGGGAAAAAGAAAGAGAGAAAGAAGAAAGATTTTCTGGTTTGATCGTTCAAGGAAGTGTGAAGGAAGGGGGCGGGCAGAAAGAAAGAACTGACCGGGAATGGAGGGGAAATTGGGTATTTATAGTGTTGAAAGGGAAATAATAGCGGGCAGGGGTGGGCAGCGGTACACGGGGCCTGTGATGATGGCAGAAATGATGTGTACTGTACATGTGTTGGACTACAATCATAAAAGAGTCAGAAAAAGCTGGCATGCACTCACTTTAGCATCCAACAACACCACTGTTAACCGTAGTATCAGAGAAAATCGGATGTTGTTTAATTATGCTTCCTGGAAAATACAAGGCATTTTTTAAAAACAAGTATTTTAAATACGATGTTACAATAATACATCAATAAAAATAATTTTAAAAATATTTTATTCATATAATATCAAATATTTTAAAAAATATTTATAATAAAAATTTTTCATATACACTACTATAATAAAAATTTTTAAAAATATTCCCAAAAACAGAGATTTGTTTGGATAGAGTATTATTTAAAATATTATTTGAAATAATTACTGTAACATTTTTTATGATGTGATATATGTGAGATAAAAAAATAATTAAAAATATAAAAAGTTGAGTTAGAAAATATGTTTATAATGCAAGCGAAATATTATTTGAAATAATATGGTATCCAAACAAATGTTTTTTTTTTATTTTTTAGTTTGCTCCTTATATTGTTCAATTAGATCAATTTTCCCACCAGCTTTTTTATTTTTTATTTTTAACAAATATATCGACGGTAAACTAACTGAATCGAGTTGAATTTGGCTTAATTGAGTTGAGCTGAACAAATTTACTTGAGCCAGAATTAGGGGTGGTTATCTATCGGTAATTGAGAATTCAATTTAAAAAATTCAATTATTTTTATTTTTTTTCCTCCAAAGCCAACATGCGATCATTGTCCAAACTTCTATTTGAAAGTTTGAATTTCGGTAATTAAATTTTGGCCGGAAAACAATTAATTCGATAAAATATCTGAATTTTTCAATCAAACACATCCTGTACGTAAGAATTCTTGGAAATATTATGTAACTATATTAGTCATCCTTGTACATCTTAATTCATCAGTCATCACGGTCAATAAGTACAAAAAATGATCAAACTGATGCTAAAAACAGACCAACCAATACAATGACTAAAACTTCTGCATTATTTATTAGACAACTCAACAAATATTAAGTACTAAGTCTGTAATTATAAATAAAAATATTATTATTAGTAGTTTGGGAATTCGACCGGTAATCAAGAGGAATTCAATTTCAGCGTCCATTCCCAAACTGTTTTACTGAATATAAAGTTTGGATATCAATTGGTTTTCCTGAAATCCAAATTATTGAATTCTGAAATCTAATTTAGGTTGGTTCGGCTGTTTTTTTTTTTTCCAAAGTATAAACACTCCTACTCAGAGGCCCTGTTTGATAATCCAATTCAACACTTAAATTTAATGGATTCAAATCTTAACATGTTCAAATGCGTTTGATAACAAAAAATTGAACATCTAAATTAATTAAATGGCACTGAATCTCCTAGACAAAACTTGCTCCCAAAAAAAATTGATAAGTTATTTACTTATCACTGAATGTGATATACTCAACTTGTATTAGATTTAATATTTAACAATTCAATAACTTAATGGATCCATACTTCATATTTCAAATTTAAGATTTCAGTTTTCAGACTTCAATTTTATCAAACACATCAGTAAACTTAATGGATTCAAATTTTAACATGTTCATATGCATTTGATAGCCAAAAATTGAACATCAGAATTAATTAAGTTGCACTAAATCTTCTAGACAAAACTTGTTCTAAAAATAAGTGATAAATTATTCACTTATCACTTAATGTGATATAATCAAATGTATTAGATTTAATATTTAACAATTCAATAACTTAATAGATTCAGATTTCATATTTCAGTTTTCAAACTTTAATTTTATCAAACGCATCCGTAAACTTAATAGATTCAGATTTTAACATGTTCAGATACGTTTGATAACCAAAAATTGAACATCTGAATTAATTAAGTGACACTGAATCTCCGAGGCAAAACTTGCTCCGAAAATTAAGTGATAAGATATTCACTTATCACTAAATATGATATACTCAAATGCATTAGATTTAATATTTAATAATTCAATAATTTAATGAATTCAGATTTCAAATTTTAGATTTCAGTTTTATCAAACGCACCCCCAGTCTATCTACTAGCTTCAAAGCTGAACTCAGGTTTGACTTTTGCCAATCTTAAATTTTAAGCCTAATTGAGCTCAAATAAAATTTTAAAAAATATAAAATTTTTTAATGATAAAATAGACTTTTACTTTAATGAATACTATAAAAAATAAAATACATAAATATATATTACTAGGCTTAACTAATCTATAAGTCGAGTATCTTTTAATTCACATAACTATAAAAGCTAACCAGAGATATTTAAGTCTGACTAGGTGTTGACTGAGTTCAAACCAAACATTCAATAAGCAATTTCTTTACGCCCCTCAAGCTCATAAAATTACCTCAATAATGCCAAATTGAATCCGGTTGGAAATGGGAGATGCATAATGTTCTAATAAATGAATAACAAATGTGCCTAAAATGAATCAAAAAAGGGTGGATTAGATTTACCCTAAATTGCATGTTTTTTTTTCTTTATTAGAGGTGGTCAACATATGCTATTTGTTTTCAGTAACACTATATGAGTGCATTCAATACCAAATCTTGTTATTAAATTTAATTTGGAATGTTTAGGTCTTTGATCTAATTTAAGAATGAGGAGGAGATTTGAGATATGCGTATGTTTAGTTTCTTTAAAAGAAAACTTCTCACCTAAAAAATAAAAGAGAGGCAAACAAAAAATTTGCTTCTTTAATCAGATTTACTACTGTTAAAAAAGAGTGTTGATAAAATATGAATTTTACAAAAGATACAGAGGTGAGAAAAATAAATATGGTAACAAAATCATTTGAACTGATAATGGCTAATAGTAGAGGTATCATATTACTGCTTTAGTACAAAGATAGAATAGACATGTGTGTGTGTGTGTGTGTGTGTGTTAGCCAAATGGTTTCCCGAAAGCAAACCATCCACAGCAAGTTTTGAGTAAGAAGGAACCCATAACTTGAATAGAATTATAGACAATTCTCCTTGTTGCTTCAATGGAGCTTTCCCTACCCATTCAAAATCCAATATTACAACATTTGGCAGCTCTTTTATCTTGTGCAGGCAGGGTGACAGGAAATTGCCTATACAAAATTGTTCTATACAAATTCCACCGTATATAGCAGCTAGAACTATCTGATGCGCGCAATGTCAGGAAATGGCTCTGTTATTGCCTCACGTTTAGGCTTAGCCACTTCGGGAGATCCAAATACATTCCAGAATCGTAGTGTTTCATCTGCAGCTGCACTTGCAACAGTGTATCCATCTGGACTCTGAATCATGTGAAACAAACAATGATCAGTAAGATGCATAGACAGAAAAAAAGGACAATGCAATTTAATTTTGTGCGGAAAACATTACTAAGTACAGATAACCATGAATACCTGAGCCATAGAGAGCACTCTAGATGTATGACCCTGAAGCTCAGCAATCCTAGTCATGGAAGGATACTTCCACAGAGTGAGTTGGTTATCATTCATCCCATGAGAGCTCAAAATCTCGCGTTCATGTCTGTTCCAAAGCAAACAAGTGACCTGTGAACCTGCATTCACTGAGTTCAAGCATGCTCCAGTGTTGAAATTCCAGAACTTTATGGAGTGATCGCCCATGCCGCCACCAGATGCTAGCAGGTTACTTTGAAACGGACACCAGGCAAGGGCCTTTACTGCAGCTGTATGGTCTTCAAAGCGGTGGATCCATGGATTTCGAGAACCAGAAGATGAAGAAGGAGAAGCCATTGATATGCTCCATATATGGAGCAAATTATCATTCCCCCCACTTGCTAATTGCTGTCCTGAAGAAGACCATTTCAACCCACAAACCTCTTGAGTATGCCCCCTGTAAGTCCCAATAATATGGGATCTAATTCTGACATCATTGTTTATGATCATACTGTCCATGCCTCCTGTTGTCAAAACATAATTATTCCAATCGAGTGAACAAACCCTTGCTCTGTGTCCTTCTCGCAATATCCTCACCTGTACCCAAGAGGAAACACAGAAGAATACACATGAGGAACCAAATATGAAGAAAGATTGAGCCTAACAATTCAACAAAGGATGCTTAATGCAAAAAAAATTTGACTCAAGGACCGAAAAAGAACTTCGCATTCTGATGATTTTGCTTTCCATATTTAGAAGCATGACTACCTAGTTCGGCGGTAAAATTAACTAGCACTGCCACAAAATGCTTCCATAGAATCGTATAGATGGTGTTACTTCTTTGTTTTCCTTTTTTCATAGGGAATGCAAAGTAAATCCAGGACAAAGAAACTAAAGCAAAATCCGTCCACACAAAGCACACACAAAAACTCGAATCTATAAAGCTGCATGCACATCATATATGAGCCTACATAGACCCTCATATAGTACTATGTGAAGTTTACACACTAATGGTTGAATCAAGAAAAAGGAAAAAAGTACGGAAATTGTACAAAAACATAGTATTTGGGCTTCTGACTTGTACAGCTTTTATGTGACAGGAATACAACTGCTTAGTCCAGGTCAAACCATCAATCAAAAGATTAAACCTTGAATATACTTACGGCCAATGGGTTAAAAATTTATATTCAGTCTAAAATCTAATCACGGACATACTTCTGCAAAAAGAAAAAAACAACTTAAGTCTAACACTTTGCCAAGCAGTTCACCCAAAAACAGAAACTTAAAGATTGCAGTAAAATTGCCGCAGAAAAGAGACTTACCAAGCGGGAAGACTCAGAGTCCCATATTTGAATCTGTGAATTGTTCAAGCCAACAGCAAGATGCTTCCCATCTGGTGCCCAGCTAACACTGGTCACTGGTCCCAAGTCTTCCTCATTCTCCACAAGATGAATAGCAGATCCAGTATCTACAGACCATAAATAGATAGAATTCCCAAGACCGACAGCAATCACGTTGCTGGTGCTCCAATCCAACAAATTCAGATAATAATCATCAGTAATATCAGGAGCATCCAAGGTCCTTTCTGCTACCTGCATCATAATCAAACACAAAAAACAAAAACAGCCCATTACAAATTAGACAAAGTTTTCAATAACCAACATACCAAATCCACCATTAAAAAAAAAACTCACCTGAGGGATCCTCCTCCTCTTGACTGGTTTTTTGGGTAAAAAAGCTGGTTCTTCAAAGCTTTTCTCCACAGAAGATGGGGGCTTATTGCCGAAAGCAAGAATCCTTGTCCTGTTCATGTTAAAGATATCTGCAAGATGCTTCCTATAAGCTTCTTTTGATGGAGAACAACATGGCGAATTTGTACTACTATCAGTTTCCCTCGTAACCTTTCCTCCATTCAGCATATAATGCGCAAAATCAAAGTCCATAACAGAGCGATTAGGAATGAATCTATCCAACTGCAATTTCAAGAAAACAAGAAAAAAATCAAAACCCTCCTGAATCCTACTGATCAAAACCATATACAGAAAAAAACCCAAAAGTTCAAATCTCCAAGAATTTCTTGTAATTCAGTAATAAGCCACTCAAGGGTCAAAGAATGAAGAGTCAATTGGCTTACGTTTTCATCACAACGGCTTCTTTTGCGCTGAATTGCTTCATTCTTTGTAGTACGAAATCTTAAATGATCGTCCTTTTTCTCTGCATCCATAGTCGAATTCTCACATCGAGGGACAACAGATGCTAACGATCAAAATTAACGTATGAAAATTTTCCAATTCTTGATTCACTCGAAGGAGAATGAGAAAGACTGAAAGAGAGAAAAGGAAAGAGCGTTGTTAGTAGAGTAGGTTATGGAAAGTGAGTGTAACGGCTACATTTATAGCTTTGGTTTCGGTTTGCGGTGGAACGAGAAAGTCATGTGAAATTACCATATTGACCCTTTGGGGATGAACAGCCAAGGGATTTTTTGTTTTTTCAAAAAAAGTTTTTTTTTACACACTATACAATATAAATACCAAAGTTTACACGTATTAATAATTTTTTGTTAGCATTCTCGATTTAATTACATATTTTTGAAACATTTAACAATTGACCCCAATTAAAGAATTAGTGAAGAATGTTTTTGAAATACAAGTTGAACCTTTTTCAATTTCCCATACAATGCTACATGAGCTCATTTAGCAATGAATAAGATTAAAATGCATGTTATCACGGATTTTGGGACGTGGAAAAGGGCTTCTGTTTCTCATTTTCCATTTTTATTACATATTTGTTGACAAATAATTATTAACAACTTCAATTCTTTTGCTTTTAAAGAGAGAATGGAATGCTATAGACTCTTTTAAGAGTATCAATATAATGATATCTACCTATTTGGTAGAAATATATATTTTTTTTTAAAATCTCAAACATGTTTTTTCCTATTGCCTTTTTATCTTAGAACGCATACATTAATCAAGTTTCTACATTAAATTTTTAAAAAAGAATCTAAAAATACTCTTGTTTCTATAAAAGACTACCAAAAAATACTCAAACACTTTTGGTTTTCTCTTTTCATGCTAAAATATGAGTTTTGAATTTTTTTTTCCCTTTTCACAGTTTCAATGGGGTTTTGTTTTCGTCTTCTTATTTGCTTGTCATCCTAAAACACAGAAAACGCTTACACATGCTTTCAAAAATTGAGGTCCTAAATGCAAATACCTTCACAGGGTTTTGTTTTTCATGTACTTATTTGTTTTTCATCCTAACAAAACAGAAAAAGGCTTTGAAAAACCCCTTTGACGCATCTATAAATCTTAATTATGAAAAGAGAACAGGATTTCACTTTCAATAAAAATTAGTAGCCAAAGCTTTATGAACCTTATTTGTCCCCTGACTGACTGAAATAAGAAAAATGATCGACTTAAAAAGGCTATGGGAAAAGAAATGTCACAGTATTTCTTTCACACATATGATAAGGATGTTCAAATCGCAGATAACAAATTGCTTCAACCTTTTAACACATTCTTGTAATTCATGAAAGTCTAGACTAATTCTATTTGTACCTACAGACACCTAGCTCTAAAGATCAGGACAGTTAAGGGTGTATATATATATATATATATATATATATATATATATATATATAGACACACACACACACACACATACACATCTCTATATGCCTCCTTTGTAACAGAGCCCGCAAAAATGGAGTAGAATCCAAAATTGATTTACAGTTTGAATGCCATCTTATCCATCCTCAGGTGTTTGTGTACTCCTAAGATCAGTGTGACTATTTACTGAATGTGCAAAACAGTAAGCTCCTATGGTAGCAACCAGAACTCCAAGAACTTGAGAAAATAGCTGGAAATTAGCAAGCAGCTCGCCCCGGATCTCACTCTCCTTTGAACGGCATGCTATTTGGTCTGCCTTGAGCCAGCAGCCGTTTGGCATCATCGGACCATACAAAGTGAACGCCGTTTGGTAGAACCAGAGGCCTTGAAGAGTTATGACAATGCCATTAAACAAATCCACAGGGAAGCTAGTTGGCGTTAGGGCTCCGGCAACCGTAGAGAAAATGCAGAGGCCTATGAGGATAACGAGTATGAGGTGGTAATACCCCTCAAGGCCCTGATGGGTAGTTGAATGAAAGTAGAACAAGAAGTACTCGGCACAAAATGCAGTGGAAGCAATCAAGCACAAAGCTCCATCTGGCAAGGGAAGATAGCTGAAGGAATAGACAACATATTAGCTATTTCAACATGAAAAAACGAAAAAAAAAAAGACAGAAACAAGAAAAGAGATCTCAACATCTTAAAGACAAGCATTAGGTTGTAGGAGAGGATACTTGGTTTGTCAAATTCTTGGCCACAAAGACCATATTGCAAATATAAATGGACCTTCTTTACATACAAGTGGGATTTAGTACCAACAGGGATTACGTTGAGAATAACGGAAACATGTGTAACAATCATCAAAAACAGACACAGAGAGAGAGCCAGAGCAATACTTGGTCTACATTCTCGAGTAGGCATTCAAGGTTACAAACTGGAAAACAAAATTTCATGTTACTTTATAATGGAGAATAGAGTAGCAAAGAGTTCAGTCAACTCTTTGAAGTATTCTCAATTTGAATATCTTGTTGCCCATAAAGGAAAACAGATAAAAGACACATTGTGCATACATACACTCTATAAGTGAAGATATGCATACAACTTAGATGTGCTTTAGCAAATTAAAGCCCCAAGAAGTTATCAGAACACGCTTTGTATGGCTTCTTTAAATATATGAACCTATCAGAGAAATGATTTGCTTTCCAAGAAAAATCAATAAGAACAAAAGGGACACCCTTAACACAAGGTATGTTCCACTGATTAGCTCCGAAAACTTTTTACTTCAAGCACATCTCCTTCACAACTTCCAAGATACAACCACAGAGAACACCCATGTCACTAATAAGTAACCCAATGCCTGAAATGCCATATGGCCCCAAAAGAATATGAATTGTCGTAATAGGTTGAACATCTTTTCTATTTTACAATTATATAGAAACAAAGTCCAAAATTACAAACCCATCATCCTTAGCCTTCTGGATGAGTAAAAGATCCTTTTCTGTGTACAAGATGATTTCAACCAGATGGGTTATGTTAAACAATAGCAGTGTCCTTTTAAAATAGTATATTGTAACTTCTATTCTAATTAAGTGTGTGTTAATCATTTGTAAGACTGGCAATGTGAGTATTTTAAACAATAATCACAAGTTAGCCTCCAGAAAACTAAAATTATTAATCAGCAAACTTCAAAAAATAAAGCAGCAATTACCATCCACACGAGTGTGGAAGAGAGCACATGCAAAAGCAAACATGGGTCAGGCTATAAGCTATTCAGTTTCATCTCCTTCAGCATGCTTCCTCTTGTTCACCACACAAAGCATATCATTCTGGAAAGTTTACTTTCCCCTACTTATCAGCCCCCAAAAAAGTTATCCTATTCAATGTCTTTTACAAATTCCTCATCTCTCAGAAGAAAAAATAACATATTACAAAAATTCAAATCCTAAGTTCTCCTTAAATTGGCTGATGAAAAGTCAATAATTCACCATGGCAGACCAAGAGTGAATTTGATCCAGGCACCCAGCAACAAAAAGAAAAGATGCCGACAAATGTAAATACTAAAACATGAAACACACACTGATAAAAAATCTGTGACTAAAGGCGGAGAATGCTGCAAAGAATGACTTACCTTGTCTTCTCAGAAAGCAATGCGATCAAGCCGAAGATGAAAAACATGAGAAGCATTCCACCATGCTCAAAATTATTCATGTGTCCGGGATTCAGCATTCCATTGACAAACCACTTAAGATGGGTAGAATAAAGCAGCTCTATACACATATCAATAAAAGATCCAATTGTTATAACATACAGCTCCAAATACTTGAGCTTCCCATCAAAACCGGGAATAGGATTCCATACCCTGACACGAAAAGATTTCGGATTCGATACGTATCGTTCTATAGAACACCATGTATGCCATATTCCAACAAGAAGAAATAACGTTCCTGGAAGAACATGACCAGGAAATGATCCCATCTTCCAAAAACACAACCAAATGATTAACGGTCTTTTCCTTTTAAATTTAAAAGAAGATTACCCTTTTCTAATAACTATTCTCACTCCTGGGAAAAGACTGCAAGTTCTCAAAAGCAAGAACGATGCTGTATCTGCTCTATTTCGTAACCGAAATTAACTTCCAAAATTGACCCCATGTTTATGAAGGTTTCAATATCTTCAGCATAATCTTTCCAAACCAGAATCAATCTCTTTCTGATCACCCCTGTCCTCTCCCTTCTTTTTCTATAAGAATCGTACTACTTTCCAATTATTCCCGCAGAATCAGAGACAGCTAATAACAACCCAAACGGGTCTTCCCCATATCTTCTATTCTCAAAGACAGACAAAATAAACTGCAAAAGATTCTTCTTGATGCTATACTTCACTTATCTCTTTCCTTCTTGGAAACAACCAACTTCCTATTCCAACAAACAAGAGTTTCATTACTTCCATTAAGTACTTCTTGAAAAGAATTGCAGGGCTCAAATATAGCAGATTTTTTTTTATTTGCATATTTGAGAATCTACAACAAATAGTCAATAATGGGTTGTTATCAAACTTCTTCTAGTGCCGCTCTAAAAGTCAAAAGTCTCGATACTACCAATACAGTCACTAGTGGATGCTAAAGAACGAGAAAACAACCTCCACCCACCATTAAAAAAGTGGTCAAGATTAAGAAATAAACACAGCCCAGATCCATTTCCTTCATCAAAATTTGAAACAAATCATAAAAACACCAAAAACCCATCAAACTAAGTATAGACTAACAGACCCAAAAAAAATGGACAAAAAGGCGCTTTTTTTCGGGTTTAAATATTCTTTTAGGCCATTTTTACATGTAACCGTAGAAATAAAGAGAACGGGGACGATTTACTTACAGTAATAATATGATATTGACTATTTGCATGTCATGGATGTGGTGATGGTTGGATGATCATACAAAATCCAAGTCCGAAAAAGCAAGCGAAAAAAGTAGGCTTTTTTGGAGGGCCACCAGAGCCTTTTGCCAAAGAAGGTCCGAAGGGTAAATTTTTTTTTTTAATTTTGTTTTTTGTATGGGATAGGAGTTTTGATGAAAAAGAAGTGGAAGTCGGCGAAAAGATTGATGATGATGATAGGGATCGAAAATGGAAAAAAAGGTGAAAAAATGGCAGAATAAAAACTGGAAAAAAAAATGATGGCAACTATAAAAGCATGATTGGATCTTTGTGTGTCCGTCTCACACGTGCTCTTTCACGTGCACGTGGAACTGGGTGTGTTTATACGTGTTTGTATGTGAAGTTTTTGACAGCATTGAGGCCCGTTTGCAAGATAGTTTTTTGGATGTTTGTCTAGAATTTTATTGTAACTTACTGTAAAAGTTTTTTAAAAAATTTTTGAAGTGTATTTTTTTTGAATATTTTGAAATGTATAGTTTAAAAATTTTAAAATTTTTTTTGAGATTACTGTAACTAAAGTTTTTAAAAAACTTGTAACAGATAAACATGCAAACAAGTCCACCTGAATCGAGTAGCTTAGCAGCAAGTTCATTCAAAGCTCAAGTTCAAATTGCGATGATCGAATTCGAGCAGTTCAAAATACCTAACGAACTCCGAGCCTAATATGTAAAACTCGAAAACTCGACGATTGCAATTGATTTTCATATGTATATATATTTGTATAAAATATTTAATTTATTTCTTGTTTAAAATTATATAAAATATAAATTTATATTTCTTAAACTCGATTAGATTCAATCTCGAGCAAAAATTTTTAAACTTGAATCGAGTTCGAGTAGAGTCATTCGAATGAATTGCATCCCCTACTTTTGACCAAATGAGAATGTGTGTGTATGTGTGCCCGTGTTTGAGTGTTTAGTACTCACTTTAGATGTGCTAGTATATGTACTTGTTCCGTTGATATGCACATACAAAAGGGATAATTTCAGAAACCTCCCTTCAGGTTTTTCATAACTAGAAACCTAAATTACTTAGCTCTTAAAATAACTAAAACACACTAAAAATTAATCAATAAAACACACTAAAAATATACAAATTTAACACTTATCTCGACTAACTTAGAGCTAGAAATACAGCCCCAAATCTTATTTTCAGCGTGACAATGGCCGTCAACAAGATACACAAACTATGGTACCGTTAGATTTTTAGTAGGCCAACAAATCAAAAGTACCTTTCTCATAATTGGGGGACAGAAAGTTTAGAAATCATTTATTTATTTGAGGATCAAAGTAAGCAAACTTTCTGAATTGCAGCTTTGAGATGGATGAAGACTCAATTTACCTCAAAGCTTGTTTTTAGCTTGAATTCAACAACAAATACACTGGTTTTGAGGAGGATGAAGAATTACTCAATAGAACGCTAGTACTTTTTACTATCAATAACAAGTATTAATTTTTGATGATATTTGTAATTTACAGTACAAGACATGTGATAACAACAACACACACATGTAAATTTGGAACAACACAACCATGCTTGGATTAAGGAATACCAATACCTAGAGACTCAATCCAGATCCAAACGAATGGGTTTTTGAATCTTTTACACAATCCTATAGACTCAATCCAGATCCGAAGAACTTTTGGGCAGTGATATGATCAATGCGTTCTTCCATCTCACTTGTCAAATAATTTTTCCAATCTCCAACGTTTCCTTTCCGAAAAAACGTTTCATTTCTAACAGTCCAGGAGGTCCCGCTCTTGTTCACCTCCAAATTGCTCAAGTTATCAAAGCTACAAAGCCCCAAAACCTCATCAACAAAACCACATGTCTCTTCCTCGGGTGAAATCGGACACCCCATGAACTCAGCTAAAAGTTTCAGATGAAAACTTGGCTTTTCCTGCAGGGCTTCATACTTCAAAAACAGGACCTTTTCAGGCTTCTCCAAGCTTTCTCTCCAGTAGCTTAAAACATGATCCCAAACTGGTCCAGAAAGGCTCACTCCCTCACAAAACATGTCGAAAAACTCTTCGAGTGAAGCTTCAGCCCCTAACTTCTTAGAGAAATGCCAATATGAGACGAAAGTATCCTTAATATTTCTGCATAGGTAGACAATCTTGCAACCTGATTTCAGCACCGACTCGGGTAGTAGGGCAAGTGGACAGTGACTCGAATATGGTCTTCCCAATGGACAAGATAAGTCAGGGTTCATTTTTTCTGGTGAGAAAAAAAATTCCATGAATGGCATCAGAGAGTGAGGATTTTGCTTGAGCAAAGGATGGTTTTGGTTGATTGGATAAATCTTTCGGTTGGCTAAGGTGAACGTAAGGGCCTTCAGCCATGTGGTGCCTGATTTGGGAGTGCTAACTAGTAGGACATCAGTGTCTTGAGCTTGGAAGTTGTTTTGGCATGCAATGAGCCCCGGCAACAATTTAGTACTGAGCCAAAAGCCATTGTACTTGTACAGATAAGAAGAACCAAACCATCTCTCTTTGGGGAGGGTTGACAACAGGTTCTTGCAGTATTCTTGCATTAGTTCCTCTTGATTTTGATCTTTTGAGCAAGGAACTAAGGATGCAGTTGTGGACATATCGGCGCTCTTAGAATTTTAACGAATCTACTTGCTCCAAGTCTCATGTCCGTCGGTGCTTTTGTCGACTATTATTTAGCTTCACGGACTAGTGAACCATGAATGCTGCTCTTTCAACATCTATATTGGTAACTACATCTATATTACCACATGCGAAGCACGTTGCAATATTAGCTGTAATGCACAAAAACAGGGCTGTCTCCTACTGACTTCAAGAAAACTCACTTTAATAAACAACTCGACAATAAAAAATGGACAAGTAATAAAACAAGCACTCAGATGTACAAATCTGAGAGCAGGTCTGTGCCTTCTGCCTCAGCTCATGGCCTAGTTGACTCCAGCTATTGAGAATCTTTTGCAGAAAAAACCGAATATGCGGTTGTTGAAAATCTTTTGGATCGCTTCTCTCATGTCCCTTTGGGACTTTTATACACTGTATAGGACTATTCCCAATTCTTTCTTTTTTATTTTTCAAGCAAATGGGAGTTAAGAAGCCAGGGGAGAGAGAATGGGGGATTTGAACCCAAGCTTCTTCTATTTCTTGATAATTGATATTAATTAATACTAATACGGAAGTATTCAGTAAGAATGCTAAACCAAATCTACTTGATTCCTCTCTTTAACTATATATATCACAGTTGTATGGAAGCATGTACAGTCCCTTCATTGATTTCTTGACTTGATCACTTTTTGTATTTTAACATCACTTAATTTAACAAGGAGAAAAGTATAAATTTTTTCTTATTTATCCTACAAAAAAGGTGTACTGGTATGGCAGCACAAGCTTCTTAAGCTTTACAGATCAAGCTAATCACAAAAGGGAAAACACAAAGAAATAAAACAAAGTACAAAACAGGATGTAATGTTTAAAGATAAGAAATTCAAACAAAAATTCGTGCAAACGTACTAATAGCTACAAGCATACAAACGATAATTCATTGCACTTCAAAAATGAAACAAGTAATACATGATAACAGAAAATTTTAGGAATCCATCAAAAATTAGGCCATCTAAAGTTCTAAACTGCGATGCATTCCTTTCACGAAAAAAAAGGATAAAATAAACTAAAAGGAGTGGAATGCTTTCTTTAGGGATGGCAATGCATAGGTTGAAGTCCGACATCCGTGGGTATTAGATGGTTAATTTGATTAGACAATCGATGGATTATTCATCATGCTTTGATATTGACAAAGAGTTACCAACAAGTAACCTAATAGGGTTTGATAAGAGATACTTAAAAACTCAATGTCCAATACCCAGCACCTCATATGTGTGTGTATATATCTGTATGAATATGTATGTATGTACGTGTGTCTACATATATATAGATATATATCGTTGTGTGTATGTCTTCTTAGGTTCCAATTTACTAGTCCGATAACACGTTTCTTAATTTTATGACCTAGTAATATATAACTCTAACCCGATATAAGAATATTGATTTAATCTTTCATTAAATGTCGGGTTTTTCCAATGCAAGTTTAAGAACTCTCATTTAGAAATAAAAACCTCAATGTAATGTGTCAATTTTGTATGATGTATGTATTCATTTTAGTTTGATAAAATTTAATTTTTCTGTTTTGAACTATTCGACATAGTGGGTAGATAAAACTTTTAGAATTACCTCATATAGGATTTGGTAAACTACTTAAATACTAAAATTTTAAATGCTCAATTATTTACTAATTTTAAAAACATTTTTTTGTTGTGAATTTATACAAATACCAATAATTTAAATATAAAAATTACAATAGTTCTACATGTTCATTCATATTAATTTTAAAAAATTAACGTATATTAAATGTTCAATTATTTACTAATTTTTAAAAACTTATTTACATACTTTTACTATAATATGATAGTATACATCAAATAATGTACCCCATTTAAAAAACTTGGTAGATATTCTTTTTTTATAAATATTCTTTTATATAATTTAAATTTTTATAATGATCATAAATTTAGAATTATATATTCATATTTAATTAAGTAGAAAAAGATCTAGCAATCTATTTTTCTTTATCAATAAATATTCAGTTTTAAATAATATTGATAAATCTATCAGTGTACCAGTTAATTCTTTTGTTACACTAAGTTAATTCAACATTAAGAGAAAAGATGATGAATAATTTGAATACTAATCAATGATATAGTAGAGAGAGGAAGTAATTTATGAAATATGTAAGATTTCAATAATTGTGATTTAAAAAAGTATTACTATACTTGTACATAATAATTTGGTAGAAAACCGATATCATTAAGATAAGATTACTTATTTTTTAAAGCTATTTTAAAATTAAAGATATTTTTTAAACATATAATATAATCATTGCAATAATTTGATAGAAAGCAGATATCATTAAGATAATATTAGTTAAGATTTCCTATTTTTTAAAGTTATTTTAAAATTAGAGATAATTTTTAAACGATAAATATAATCCAAATAGGATTAGTATCGATAAACCCAAATGAACCATAATCCATTAATTCTTTTCAATTAGGCATAACACATAGGAGCGAGAAACACTATGATTAAAATAGTTATATATATAGATGCGGGTTAAGATTTGGTAGAGATTTTTGAAGTTAACCGGCTGCCATCCCTATAGACTACCCTTTTGCTCATTGCCTTCCTTGAATCTCGTAAAACGAAAATAATTCACCCGAAAGTTATTGAAATCAATAACATGAAAAGAAGGGATTAACGATTTACACGTGAGGTTAATGTGGGGGTTAAAAAGATTATTTCAAGAAGTGAAGGGCAATTTTGGTCATTTTTCCCCTATGTATATCTTGTCCAATTTTAATTTGTGTTTTATTCGTAAAATCTTGTTGAAAATTTTTTACTCAAGATATATACCCTTTTAAGATGATTTCAAATAAAATAATTTACTTCACAAATTTCAATCACCTTTTTAACTCATACATATCATATCACAAAAAGTGCTATACAAATTATCTCAAATAAATCATCTAAATAAACTCTTGTCCAAACAAACCCAGTGTTTCTATAATTTGCAATGTGTGATTTGTTAGAAACTTCCGCATAATTGAGCCAGATGTATTTTTCCGAATGGAAATAGACGGCGTAACTGCAACACCGAGTATTACTTATCTTAATCTCTTGGGTTCAGACTCTTAAATTTATTTGTACTAGTAGCATAGCACGGGTCAAAATTTCAAACCAAAATAATATTTTATATATTTATATATTGTGCTACAAAAATAATAAATATATATATAGACTAAAAATTTTAAAGAAGTGTATGCTTAATATCTTGAAAAAAAATTTAATCTATAATGATTTACATGATAAAAGAATTGTTAAAGCATTTAAGGAGAGGGTTAGGTTGGGTGGTAAGGTGAGAAGAGTTTTTTTTAAAAAAAAGTCAATTTATCAATATCCGACAAAACATATTATATTATACCCATATATCAAAACTTATACTATAAAAAATAAATTATAACCAATTTATTTTCTTCCATTTTTAGAAAAAAAAATCTTTCTGCTATCTTGTGCCCCTAAAATTGTTGACTGTATTTAGATTAGCATTTTTCATAAACTTTAATGTATATTTTAAAAAAATTCTCCGTAATATGTGTTTTTAGAGTTCTTAAAATTATTAAAAATTACCATCATTTCCGTCTTCTCTTATACGCCAACTAGTCATCAAATACCTCCTACGACTTTTATATCTTCTATCATGGTACCACCATCTCTTTTTTTTTTTTTTTGTCATCTTTGTCATATCCCTAGGCATGGCCATGGTTCCATTTGGAACCGGGAACCGGATCAGAACCAAACCAGAACCGGAACCGGAACCAAAACCATGGAACCAGAACCGTGGTAGAACCTTGGATAAAGGTTCCGGTTCTGATTCTCTAAAAAATAGAACCAGAACCAGATCTGCCGGTTCCAGAACCGTTAAAAATAATTAATATAAGTAGTCAGATAATTCAAAAAAATTAGTTGTGTTTAATAGGTTTTGAGAAAGTTTAAATTTTATGGACTTTTTATATATTTTATTAATTATTTAATTCTTTCTATTCATCTAATATCTATCATTATAATTTGTAAGTATTAAATTATTACTTACAAATTTTTTTTTCTTATTTGCTACCAAATGACAAGTTTTGATGGTAGTAGCTCATCTTCAAAATCAAGCAAGCAAAAAACTATTTTTTGCAATGTTTCTTCAAATAGAATCTTCAACATTGATGATTGTCCAATTCAAGAAAGTCAACACATAACAACCATTTGATAGTGTAATGTATTTTTAATTTGACAATATAATGTACTTTTCATAAAATTTATATTATCTATTTATTACTTCTTACTTTGTAGAATAATAATAAATTAAAATATGATCTTTATTTTGTATTTATTTTTTTACATTTTATTTGAAATTTTAAATATATTGTTATATTCGTATTAAAATTGGTAAGGATAAGGAATTAAATAAAATTGTATACAATCATATGGAACCGGAACCAGAACCAAAACCATAAGGAACTTAAATCAGAACTATGCGGTTTTGGTTCTACCTCTTTGAAGAACCAAAACCAGAACCAGAACCATCTTATATGGTGTGGTTCTGGTTCTACCACTTTGAAGAACCAGAACCGTTGGTTCTGGAACCGTGGCCATGCCTACATATCCCTACAATTCCCTTTCTTCTTTTTTCCTTTCTCCGCCCATCCTTGTAACTCATATTTCTTCTTCAACCTTTCCTGCTACTTTTCAACATCTCACCATTTTCTTCCCTTGCTCCTCCCCCTATACCTAACCTCTAAATTCATATCCCTGCGACCCAATATATTTAACTTTACCTATCATAATGAAAATATAAAATTGAAAATTAATTACAATTGTTGCAATTATTAGTATTTAAAAATGGAAATAAAAAACTGATTAATATCTACAATATATTTTCTTTTTATTTCCCCTCCCACTAATAAATTTCAAACCAAATTCTTATATAAGCGGAGCCACTATTTTTTTAAAATTAGAAAGGCATGGGAGCCACTTCTTACTTAATAAAATGTTATTTGCACTCAATTTTTTATTATTTGCAATTCCACTGTTTGTTTTATCATATAGTCTAATTAATGAAAATTATATGATCAAAATGATTATTGAAGTGTGAATAACAAAAATGGAGTGTAAATAATCTTACTTATTTATATTAATAAGAAAGCATAAAAGGATGTTATATTTGTTATCTCTTCTTATGGTCTAGTAGAAGTTTTAATTGTTGTAGAATCGTAAATAACGCAAGGCAATTGGAAATGTGATAGGTTGAAGTTCAAATAGGATAACATGCACATTAACCAACAATTTGAAATGAAAATGATTTTAAAAAGTAACCAACAATTTCAAATGTGAAGAGTAGATGTGAAAGTTGAGAGAAATATATTTTATAAATTAAATTAAATGTGAAATGCTAGAAAAATGGAATTGGTAGTGGGAAGATGAGTGGAGGTTTGTTGTTAAAAATCCCTTCTCAAATTCATATAGATATAGATATCACTCAGTTTTTCTAAATTTTTAAAATCTTACTTACTTCCCCTATTAGCTTGACAAGGCCAAAATGTCCCTATCAATGGTTCAAATTGACAACATTGTCCTTGCACTCTTAATAACTATTTAACCAAAAGGCAAAACAAAAAGAGAATTTTTAAACCAAAAAGTATAAATTAAAAAAAAAACTAGATCGCTATCCAATATTAGTCTATATTTCTCTCTGTTGAGATGGAAATGGAATAGCAAAAGATGTGGATAATTGAAATTTAGTCTGTAGACACCAAATTTTTGGTGTTTTATTATTTATTTATTTGCTATTCGTTTTTATTTGTTCTATTTTTATTTGTCACACTTAGTTTTATTTACTTTTAGTTTTAGTTATTTTAGCCATTCTCAAAAAGAAAAAGAAAAGTGTTCCAAAAAATATGTTTTATGTCTTTTAAAATCAATCTTTTAGCATCTTACTTATTTTTGTTAAGTTATTTTCAAAAAAAAAAAAAAAAAAGAAGAAAAACATTGAAAAAACGGAAAATAAAGAAAATAAAGAAAATTAGCATTTCGTTAGCATTTCTGCATTTATTTTTATTATTTATTATTAGGTAATTAGTTATCTATATTAATTAGTTAATTTAAAAAAAAAAAAAAAAGAGGATACGCGAGTGCAAGCTGCGTTTTTTCGCAGCTTGCAAAGGAGGGCTCGTGGAGACCTTGGGCTGCAAATACAGGAGAAAGGACAGAGGTTTTAGGGTTGAAGGGGGATCACTTGATATAAAAAAAAAAGAGAGAAGCCGCAAGGGGAAAAGAGGGGGAAGACCCACGGAGAGAGAAGAGAAGAGCTACGGGAGGAGGTTTTTGAGCAAGGGGAAGAGAGAAGAGTGGGCGGCTGCAAACTAAAAGAAAAATCAGAAGCCGCAAGGGAGAGAGTTGGGGAGTATGAGAGAGGAAGTGGCGGCTGAGTTCTAAGATCTGAAACTAAAAAAGGAAAAGGGAGAGCTTGAGAGAAGGCCGAATATCTGGAAAGAAAAAGAAAACAGCGGCTGAAAGTTAGAGAGTTGGGAGGTTTTCTTCATGACAGATAAGGTCGAAAGGAAAAGAAAGGGAGAGAGCTGAGAGTGAAGCTGGGACATTCGAAGCAAAAGGAAAAGGAAGGTAGCAAGAAGAAAGGAAAACCAGCACCTCCATCGCCGGCTTCCATCATCGTTGTTCGAGTTTTGTTCACAGCAAGCTATCCGTTGAAGATCTTTCCAAGTTGCTGCCTTTTGTTGCTGTTCAGGTATATAGATTCCTACTTCCTTCTTCTCTGTTTGATATCAAGGTTTCTTTCTTTACTTACGGTAGTGATTAACGGTTCTTTTGGCATCCCTGCAAACAAGATGGAACCTTTTCGTTGTTGCAACTTTTTTTTTAATTATCTTTTATCTTTCTTTCCTTTCGGTTGCTGAGATAGCAGTTGCGTGATAGTCGGTTGTTTGAATGAAAAATCGTAGCTTTCTCCAATTTGATGGGTTAAGGGCTGTATCTTTAATCTTGATTCGCATAGCTTGGGTCTGTTAGCATTCGATTCCTATGATAGTAGATTGTAAGCATGTTTGCCGTTGGGTATCTTCATGCCTTTGCTGCAATTTCACATTCCCTTGGGTTCTAGAGATACAGATGCTTGTGGCATCTCTTGATGCATATCTTTTGCTGCTGGTGTGTGTTTGAGTCACTTTTATTGCCTTAATCTATCCAATGAGATGCTTTAACATTGAATTTCTGTCAAGATGATATTTGGAATTTCTGTTTAAAAATAAGAAAAGCTGCATTTCATTTCTCATGTTTGTGGTTTTCCTGGTCCCGCAACAGCTCACGAAATTGGTTAGACATCTTTTGCCTGTTTCATTTGGGTGTTGAAGGGATGAGAGGGAAGGTTTGGTGTTGATGTTTGTGTGTTTGTTTAAGGAAAAGCTTGAATCATGTCCAAGTACTTGATGGAAAATGCATTTCAACTTGCCAAGCCATTTTTATATGTTCCAGATTTCTGCACTCTTTTCCCTCTGAACCTTATGTTTAAATGTAGGAGTTTAAGGTTAAAGCTGGGAAAAACACTTGATGATCTTGTTTCTTTGATCTAAGTTTTAGTTTGTTAAGCCATTAGTTGAGTTGGTTTGGCAAACAATGAGTTTTGTGCATTTTTCTGATATGAAATACGCCTGATTTGAAGATGCAAAGTTGCGGCAGAAATTGCAGAAGAGTTTCTACGTTGTTTGCATGAATTTGCATGAAATAACTTCCAAAAATTGCACTCCAACCCCTTGGCTTCTAACTAATGGTACTAGGACCCAAGTAATTGAAAATTTTCATCAATTTGGTTCTTGGTAATTTTAATTTGTGCAATTTCATTGCTTGTTTGCTTCAATTAACTACCATGCTTTGTTTAAATTGCGCTTAAATCATGACTTTAGGGGCTTTATGACCAAGTGAGCTTGTGTTTGCCTATTTTCTTTAATTTTTTCCAAATAAATTGGTACCTTGACCTTTTTTATTATTTTGAAGCTAATATCTCATTTACTCGATTTCCATTGCAAGAGAGGTATCTTCTATATTCTTGAGTTATTTTTTCCTACGTGCTCCTATGTGTTATGTGAATATGCCTGTCTACTTCGCTTTCCTTACCTCCTTGCATGCATTTATTTACTTTTACTTTTCTTTATGTTTTTATGGGGTATGTGTACACCTCTTGGCTTGTAATAGATAGGGCTTGGCGAGCAATTTGGTCCATTTCCCCTTCCCCTTGGTTGCTTGTTTTTGTTGCTACATGTTTAATTGCTTTATTAGGCTCTTGCATCTAGTCGAGCATGCTAAGTGTTACGTGTTACGTGTTTACGAGCGTTTTGGCATGTCTACTTGCTTTCATAGCCATGAATGAATGGAATGGATGAATGTACGTCACCACACTAGTCCAACGCTAGTTGTGGCTTCTTTTATTGTTTCCACTAGTCTAATGCTAGTAGGAATTCATAGAAAGGGCTAGTCCAACGCTAGACCCAATAGGATTTTTCCTTTGTTTTTCATTAATGCATTATTTGCCTGTTCACTAAATATCATGCATTTTTCCTTAGTTTTATCATCTGGC